>NC_084821.1:63188960-63374718 GCF_958449725.1 Rosa rugosa | reverse complement strand
TTCCGACGAAGACATGCAAATTTTCAGAGGATGATGGTGATGATAGTAAATAGATTCACGGATTTCATAGATCAAATACTTATCTTATTTAATACTAAAAAAAAAAAATACTTATCTTATTTCAGTAGTGGAAATTAAGTAGTAAACGTTTTTCTAATATTTTGTTTTTTTTTTAATTAAGGGAGGTCAGCCATTTATTGAAAGAAGAAAAGTCTACACATTACAAAGCTCAGCTGCAATCGCAACTTGTAAAAATTCTGAAACTGAAAAATAAAAAACATTATGCCTAAGGGAGTGGGCATGGTTAGCCAACAAATGTGCTACCCCATTGCCTTGCCAACCTACATGTAGCACCTGCACAACATTCTGGGCTTCCAAAAGAGACGCTACATCATCATATATTCTGCCCAGTAGAGACAAATTAGCAGAATCATGCAATGAGAGTTGACGATGAACCTCCATAGCGTCAGTTTCCAGTATAACTGGACCAAAGTCGTGCTCCCCCGCAAACTCTAGCGCAGCTTTTCATGCCAAGATTTTAGCATGTTCTGGAGAAACCAAACCACTCAAGGGCCAAGCACCTCCACCTAACATCATCCCAGACTTGTTTCTAGTAGCATGATTGAAGGCACCATCCACATTGATCTTGACCAACCCCACTGGAGGAGCCCTCCACACTGCTCTGCGTGTAGTTTTGGGTTGGGAGAGCTTCAGGTTATGAAACCTAAACTCCTGCAGCCTAGAAACAATCCCCAAACTAACATCCCGGGCCTCACACTTCTTTTGGTTCCAACTCGATCATTTCTTTCCTTCCAAACTCCCCATAGAGAGAGCAAAAGTTCTCCAAATTGAGTTAACGACAATTCTTTAGCACACGGATTCAACCAGCTAATGACATCCCCAAGCATATTACTAGGGCTATAACATACTTGATGAAGCAAGGCATTCTTTTGCAACACCAACCTTGTATAGGGATAGTCCCTGCATAAATGAAGAGTTGTTTCATTATGAACTTCACATAACACATACACATGCGAGTCCAATACCACTCACTTCGATGCCAAGCTACCTAGTGAAGGAAGTATATCCAGGCACGCCCTCCAAACATGGATTTTAGCTTTGTTGGGAATGACCATTTTCCACAGTTTTTTCCAAAAACTCAAGCCAACTGGGAGCTGCAATGGATGATAGCTGGAAGAATTCAAGAAAGCAAACTTGTAGGCCTTCTTCACTGAGAAGTTTCCATCTTTCGATAGTTTCCAACAAAGCCGGTCGTTCACTGCTCTCCTACTCAAGGGAATTGCAGCAATCACAGCTGCTTCTTCTTCTGTGAATACCTCATGTAACAAGGGTAGGTTCCACCTACTAGTTTCACTTATCAATTCATTCACCTTTTGAAGCTCATCTTCAGCCAACCCCGAGGAGATAGGTAGCCCAAAAGGTAATGCCACCACCCAATTATAAGAAAAAATACCAATGTTCTCTCCGGTACCTACCTGCCAATAACAACTTCCTTTAAGCATTTCCCGAGTTGAAAAAATGCTTCTCCATGAATATGAGGGAGATGCATGAGGTATGGCCTCCCAAAAAGAAGTATCTGGAAAATATCTCGCTTTGTAAATCCTAGCAACAACAGAAGAAGGATGATTCAAGATCCTCCAAGCTTGTTTGGCTAGCATGGCAGAGTTAAAATTGGATAGAGTGCGAAAGCCTAACCCTCCATCTTCTTTCGGATTGCAAAGAGCATTCCAATTCTTCTAGTGTATTTTCCTTTTATCTAATGTGCTCACCCACCAAAACATTGCACACTACTGTTCCAGGTCCTCACAAAAACTTTTAGTAAGTTGAAAGACACTCATCGCATAATTAGGTAACGCTTGAGCCACCACCCTGATCAGAATATCTTTTCCTGCACCACTCAATAATTTGCCTTGCCATGAAGTTAATTTTTTTGACAATCTCTCCTTGATATACTAAAAGGTAGCTGTTTTCTTTCGACCTACGTAAGTGGGAAGACCTAAACATTTTGCATGTGAATCCACAACCTCCACTCCAAAAAATCTAGAGATGTCATCTTGTACCTCAACCGATACATTTCTGCTAAACACCACCGAACTCTTAGCAAAATTAACAACCTAACCGGAAGCTCTCCTATAAATATCATGTATAACACAACAAGACTACAAAGAAGCTTGTGCATAGAGCATAATATCATCTGCAAACAATAAATGATTTACCGAAGGTGCATTAGCACAGACCGCAATACCTGGTAGAGCGCCTGCTACCAACCTTTGCTGTAGTAAAGCTGAAAAACCTTCAGCTTCAGAAGAAAAAGATAGGGTGACAATGGATCACCTTGTCGTAATCCTCTAATAGGAGTCACATGCCCCCGTGGTCTCCCTCTGATCAAGAAAGAATACCGCACCATGCTCACACATGGCATAACCATAGAAATCCAGCTTCTTGCAAAACCAAAACGGACCATCACCTTCTCTAGGAAAATCCATTCCATCCTGTCATAAGCCTTGCTCAAATCCAGTTTCAAGGCTATATAACCATCATCCCCATCTCGCTTATTATGCTCGAAATGTGCAATCTCATTTACCACTAATATATTATCAATAATTAGCCTACCTAGGACAAAAGCACTTTGGAAAGGGGAAATCACCACTGGTAAAATTAGCTTCAACTTGTTAGCAATACTTCGAACATATCTTGTATATCACATTACAAAGCGAAATTGGTCTCAAATCTAACATAGGTTTTGGATTGCTCACTTTCGGAATAAGGTAAATATGAGTGAAATTAACTTGCTTCAACAATTGGCCTGTTTGAAGAAAGCTATGAACTGCTGCAAAAAATTCATCTCCAGTGTGCTCTTAATAGTGTTGGAAAAAAAGAGGAGGCATCCCATCAGGACCTAAGGATTTAGTAGGATACATCTGAAAAAGAGCAAAATGTACCTCCTCCTTGGTATACGTCGCACAAAGCTGAGCATTCATCTCTTGAGTAACACAAGGAGCAATAGCCTCCAGAGTTAAATTCATAGCATCAACATCAATTTCAGAGGCTTTAAACATTTTACTGATTTTAGAAAAATAAGTAGTGATCACATTTTGGACTAAATTCAGTTTAGTCCCTTGAACTTTAGGGCTAAAAAATTAGTTTGGTCCATCTTTTTTTTTTTAATCATGTTGGTCCCTGCACTTCTAATTTCCATCATCCGGGTCCAAAATTTGAATTTGGCTCGAAAGATGACGTCATGTGCTGAGTTGGAGCCGACATAGGAGCCCACTTTTCAGATTTTAAACACCCCAAGAAGGGGAAAATATTCATTTCTAATTTAATCTAATTTCTAATTTATTTATTTATTTTTTCTCTACATTTTCTCTCTCTTGCTTGTTAGCCAAATAGTCACCCTCAAGTATAAAGGGTATAAGTAATAGTATAGGGATTTAAGAAATGTTGTCTAACCCACGAGGATTGGATTTCTTTCACTAGTTAGGGTGTGAACCTAAGGAGAGTTAGAATATGCAAATGTACAATCACAAACCTAAATTCACAAGGAAATCTAGGCTCATGGTGAGTATGTGCAAGATGGAGTAGTGATTTGATTTTGGTTTTTGAAGATAGTTTTGAATTGAAAACAACTAGATGCTCAAATGTAAACTAAATTACTCTAAACTAAACTAGTGATCAAATGGATGAAAGTTAGGATTTAGATTGTCTACCACTAACCTCCCTTGCAAGTATTGATGCATTTCAATATGAATGATGCTAAATTAATTAACCAATTTCTCTCTTTATATCTCTCTCGGGTATGACAAGAGACATGCTCCTTTTGTGATACCAAGCAATCCTTCTCGGGTGTAGTACTTAACTACTTAAGTCATGCATTTAAATCTGGCTAGGTATCTAGTGCATTACCCTAAGTGCATAAAGTTTGGAGATGAAGAAATCATGCAAACCAACCAAGCTTATCTCTAAGTGATTGTAATTCACAACCCCTACATATACACCTAGTGTGCTTTCATGTTTTAACATTCAAATGTTACCAATCTCTAAACATTATATCATGACATAGCAAACACACATACTTAAAGTGGTAAAATCTAAGCATATGCATTAAACTCTTGAACTAGCATGTAGGCATGTTAAAGAAAATTACATAACATCATATTATAGCATCAATCCATACAAGATTGGCTATGGCTTTCAATCCTAGTCCAAACAAAGTAACTACTTACTCATATTCATACAAATTAACACCAAATCTAAAATACATCAATTTCATGGCGTTTTAAAACGCTTTCTCTAGTAGCCATAATAACTGATTGCCATCTTTTCCTATATATACAAATTCATGGCATTTCAGAAACTCTGTTAAAAAAAATTTCAGTGGCGTTTCGAACAACTTGGTGATAAAAGCCAAGCCCCTGTAGAATGTAGACAATTAATTAATTATATCAATGGTATGATCAACATGAGATATACCATGACAAGTCTGCCTTGAGTAGTTAGAGCCGCGGAACAACTCTCCAATTCAACAGCCAAATCAAGCCTCCGACAATTCTTTATCTTTTAATCTTTAAGAGCAAGTCCACCCGTAGTCAAGAAAAGGCAAAGTCGAGAAGTCAACAATTCGACCAGTCAAGCTACTATTCACTGCCACTGGACATGGGTTTGCACCCGTTGTTTTTCTTACCCGGTCAACACTGTTCACCTTTTCCTCTCCTACAGCATATATTAATTTCATGACCGTCGGATCTCAACATTAATTGAAACCAACGGCCCAGATTAAAGGACCGTTGGTTTCAAATTTTCCTCTCCTACAACAGCTGCATGCCACGTGTCCCACTCAGCACCACTCAGACATGGTTTGCCAGCTGCCTCTCCCTCATTCGTCCGTGTGCTCCACAAGCCCTCCTTCACGCATCTGCCGCTATTTCTTCTTTCTTGACGTCAGCCACGTTCTTCTCTGCTCTGATGTGGCAACTGGGCAAGGCGGGTCATGGTTTTAGTCACAGGCTTGACTAATTCTTTGGCCTCGGTCATGCAAAGCCATCTTTTGGCTGGTCATAATTGGGCCGGTGCAAGTTGAAAAAGACTGAAGCTGGGCAACAAAGGAATAAAGCTGAGCTGGTGCCCGGTCAAATAGAGACCGGTGGACTTGCTCTAAAAGAGTAAATGTATACTTTCTGAGCACTGCCGGATTCTTTTGTTTGTCGGAGAAGAAACAAATGCGTCGAACCCTATTACAACATTAATTAATCCCAACTCGTAGGATTTTTATTTGCAGGAATCTTTCCTGATATATGACTGACAGATCGAGGTCTCGAGGAGAGCTACTTGGGCTGGAATCTTCCAAAGCTATTGCTTAGCTACCTCGAATAGAGTTGACTAGTAGTGGATGCGAAATTCGAAATACATATAATACATACAAATACTAATTCATGCAGCCATGCACCAACCCTTATAGATGACATATATAAGTACGGGATTAATTAAAAGAGCAAGTGAATGCCTGATGTGGCCCTAGCTATCAGTGAGGGACGCTTCACGAATAGGGATGGCAATGGGGTGGGTTGGGGATGGGGATCACAATACCATCCCCATCCCCATGGTCATTCTCTATCCCCATCCCCGCTCCAATCCCTAATAAAAATATATTGGGGATTCCCCGACCCCATCCCCACTGGGGACTAAGCCTCCAAACCCGCCCCAAATCCTCAATAAGAATTTAATAACTAAAATAATTTTATCTCATATTGCCTTTTTTAAAATCAAAATCTACAACAAATAAATTTAAAAAATGATTAATTTCATAAATCATAATTCAGTGAGTGCAAAAGTCAAAACACCATTAAAGTAAAAGTGTAGCCATTAAAGTAAAATAGTAAATATATATATTTGTGATTTATATTACAAAAAATAAATTTAAACTTTAAAATATATATAAGTTAAATATATGTATGTTTAAGGAAAACTGAAATTGGGAGAGAATTGAGTCGTGCTTTCATTGATAATAGGGGCCTCTTTATATAGAGGATTACAAGCATAGAGATAGAGTTGTACATTGATACATTATCGTACATTGATTGAATATCTCCTAAGATTCTCTGAGAATATCTCTAATATAAACCCTATTTCAACTAGAGCAAGTAATCTCGAGTTTGGACCAGACACATATTTTGGATTTACTTGAACACTCCCCCTTGTGTCGCCCAAACGTGGTGCTCATCTCGTTGCCTCATTAAAAACCTTGCCGAGTAACAAAAACCCTGTGGGACAAAAATAACCTTGGTCGAAGGGGAAAAAAAGCACAACACACCCTTCACGTTTCGAGACCATACATGTAGACACCTCCTCTGATGTCTGCATCTCCCCCTGAGGACAATGGTCATGGGAGTTCGGATAACTTCCGCAAACGATGCTACCAACATGTTTCCCGAAAGTGGAATTTAGGCAATGACTTAGTGAGCAAGCCTGCCGCACTGTCCTCAAATTGAACCTAGTTCACTTTAATCTTGAGGAGAGTCTGTTGTTGCTGATTATACTTGGTGTGGTCGCTTTTGATGTAGCCTTGCTTCAAAACAAGAAGCATTATCCTATATGCTCGTAGGCTCATCTGTGGTAGACTTCAAACCACAATTATTCGAACATGCGTAACTATGGATCCAATCCATATGCATTCACGAATCACTTCATGAAGAGCAATAATCTCTGCATTGTTCTAAGATATAGCGACTAGGGTCTGTTCTGTAGACCTCCAAGATATCACGGTCTTTACCCATGGTGAACACTTAACTAGTTTGGGAATGACCTTTGTGTGGGTCAGAGAGATACCCAATATCAGCAAAACCTTCCAAAAACACATGTCGTTTCGGGATAGGGATAGAGGACGCAGGCCAGTGTTGGCGGCGTTCCTGGTGTGTGATGGGTCCGAATCCATCATCTCTCTGTAGGGATAGAACAAGTCCATATCAATCGTACATCTCAAGTACCGAAAAATATCCTTTACACCAATCCAATGGTATCGCGTTGGCGCAGAGCTATACCTTAGCTAACAAGTTCATGGCAAATGAGATGTCTGGTCTTGTGCATTGAGCTAAGTACAATAATGCGCCTACTGTACTTAACTAGGGCATTTCTGCCCCTAGCGCATCTTCGTCATCATCCTTCGAACGAAGAGGATCATTTTCAGGATCAAGACTACGGACGATCATGGGGGTGCTTGAAGGCTTGACCTTGTCAAAATGCCTAAGCATCTATCAACACGATGCTCAAGTTCCAAACCGAGACATAATCATGTTCTCCCAAAATCCTTCATCTCAAAATCGGATTTCAAGTGTTCAACGGTTTCCCTTAACTCTTTAAGGGCTTCAAGTTATGTGGCGGAGGCAGAAAATGGTTCAAGGTTTTGTATTCGGATTTAAGGTTTTAGCTTCTTGAATCAGGGTTTGACTATTTGTTTCAGGGTTAGGGCTTCGTGCTGATAACGTGTTTAAGGAAAACTGAAATTGGGAGAGAATTGAGTCGTGCTTTCATTGATAATAGGGGTCTCTTTATATAGAGGATTACAAGCATAGAGATAGAGTTGTACATAGAAACATAATCGTACATTGATTGGATATCTCCTAAGATTCTCCGAGAATATCTCTAATATAAACCCTATTTCAACTAGAGCAAGTAATCTTGAGTTTGGGTCAGACACATATTCTGGATTTACTTGAACAATGTATATATTATTGGGGCGGGTTTGGGGATGGGGATCACAATACCATCCCCGCCCCATCCCCAATCTTAGACAGCGGAGATTAGGGATCCCCATTCCCCATTTGTCCCCGAATTCTCCCCCCATTAGGGACGGGTATCCAATGAAACTCCGCCCCGCTGGGGATTTTTGCCATCCCTATTCACGAATCCTTTTACCGGGATTTCCAGCGAAGACATACAAATAGTAAATGGATTCACGGATTTCATAGATCAAATACTTATCTTATTTTGGTAGTACAACATAGACGTTAACTTCCGACCACCAAAAATGATCGGAAATAGGGTCTTTTCGTCGGAAATATGTTTTTTTCGATGAAAAAGTCATCGTTGGAAGTCGTTGAAAATGCCTTGATGGGAAATAAATTTCTTTCGACCAACCGTCGGAAATTCTTAGTCATTAATAATCTCTTGGTAGTAAAAGTTTGCTAGTATCTTAGTCCAAAACCAAACTTAATTTGTTTATGCTAAATCTAAAAAGAATTATAGATTAGGTAATTTTTTCCTAATTTTCTCTTTTCTATTTCCTTAAGAGTGTGTTTGGATGAGGGAAAAAATGATGGAATTTAATTGAAAGTGAGGATTTCATAATTCCTAAAAGCCAATTCTCTCGTTTGGCATTATCAGATTGGAAATTTTAAATTTCTCTGTGGAAAAAAATGAAGGAATTCGTTATTTAAATTTCTCACTTCAATTTCCACCAAAATAGGTGTCATTTACGAATTCATTTGCATTATTTAATTTTTATTTCCAAAACAAGACTTTTTTCTATTTTATCTTTTTATTTGTTTTAAACTTTCTTAATTTATTACACATTTCAAATCCTAAATAGATGCAACCAAACAATAGAAATTGCAATTAATGGAATTTTAGATTGATGGAGTTAAAGATTCCATCATTTATAAATTCCTACGGATTTTAAAATTTTCTCATCCAAACACACCGTAAGTTAATTTTAGAGTAACATCGATTTTTATTTTTCTGTTAATTTTAACAGAAAGGGTATACATTCTCAAAAAAAAAAAAAAACAGAAAGGAGATCGAGTTAGCTGAACTTTTTTTTTAGTTGTTGTTCCGCTCGAATTTCGTAAAGCTACCCATGAAAAATCAACTATGGGCAATGGGATATTCCAAAAATATGTATTATCATAACATTTCATTGGTCTGGACGTCTGGTATATATTTTTGATCTCGCATACTCATGATCATTTCAAATACAACATATTCCGTATATAAGTAGTTCAGTTTCAGATTATTATTATTTTTGCACAACTAGCACCAGCTAGCTTGCTGTTTTATTTAACCACATTATAGTTTAGAAAGTTTTTTTTTATTTTTAAAGTTTATGAATAGTCAAATTAAGGAGTTTTTTGGATAATTAAAAAAAAAAAAAAACACAATGCCTCCCCACGAGGGTGACATAGATGGACTAGATAAACAGGAATCAAGAAAGTCAATTCATGACAAGGTGGTTGGGCTTATATATGGTTAGGCATTGAACCCCTGTATCACAAAGCCAAATTAAGATTAGCTAGAACAACCAGAGAAGAAAAATAACATGGAAAGTCATGGAAGTTTAGAAAATCATACTTCAGCTTGGGGTTTGGCAAATTCCATCACCATTCAAATGACTCTGAGAGCTGCAGTTGAGCTCAATGTGTTCAACATCATTGCCAAATCAGGTCCCGGAGCTCATCTGACATCAAAAGAAATTGTTTCACAAATCCCCAACCCAAATCCAACTTTAGCAGGAGAGAATCTGGAGCGAATGCTCAAACTTTTGAGTGTTCATTCTCTTTTATCCACATCTGTAAGACCAAACCCTACTGATAAGACAAAGCAAGAAACAAGTTATGGGCTAACAAAGGAAGCACTTTGCCTAGTCCTGAATGAAGATGGAGTTTCTTTTGCTCCGGTCGTTGTGTTGGGCTCCGAAATGCTCGTTGCAAAGAGCTTCTCTATGCTCAAGTACAAGGTGCTTGAACCGGAGAGTTCTCCATTTCTCAAAGCCCATGGAGAGAGTTTTTATGACTACATGTCTAATAAGCCTGAGCTGTGCCAATTGTTTGACAAGGTGATGGAAGTAAATTCTTACCTATATTTTGATCATAAGGTGTTTGAGGTTTACAAAGGTTTCGAAGAGGTGAAGGAGCTGATGGATGTAGGAGGTGGTGATGGAACTGCGATTGCCAAGATAGTGTCTATGTATCCTCACATCCAGGGAATCAACTTCAATTTGCCAAGTGTTGTATCTAAAGCTCCTAAATTGCAAGGTCAGTATGTCAACATATTTAAGTGATTACATCGATCATCAACTCATATGCATCTCCACGTACTTTTCATTTACCGATTTCAGAAAGTTATATGTATATAATTACATTTACGATTATGCACGCGATATCTGTAGAATATTCTTTTATACATACTTATGAAGTTAAAAAATTTTAATCGTCAACCATATTATATGCTAAAACCATTAATTATGTGTATTTTTATATATAGGTGTGGAGCATGTAAGTGGAGATATGTTTGAGTTCATACCAAAGACGCAGTCAATCATGTTGATGGTTAGCTAGCTTGTTCATCCTTTTTATATAATGGAAAACTGATCATATTTCAAATTCTGGATCGAAAATTATTTAATATATCCAAAGTACTACCTGATAATTAGCGTATGCATGTTTATGTTTGTAGTTGGTACTCCATAATTGGGATGATGAACACTGTAAGAAGATATTGAGAAACTGTTGGGAGGCAATACCGGATTATGGGAAGGTAATAGTTGTTGAGCCATTTGTAATGCCTGAACTAGTTGAGGAGACCCCAGAAATGAAGCGCATACTTTACTATGACGTAATCATGATGACCTTGTTTCCTGGTGGTAAGGAGCGAACAACCGCTGAATTGGATATCCTGGCCAAATCCGTAGGTTTCGTTGAAACAAAGATCTTCCCCCTTCCTCGTGGGAGTCATGTTATTGAGTTTCTTAAGGGCGGGAGCGTGGGATTGTTGGATAAGTAATCCATCTCATTCCTTAACGTCCTCTTAGGGGGGTGTATTGTATTTGGATTTGTGCAGACTTTTTTTAAAGGACTAAAGTCTGTTTAGTCCCTGTACTATGCCTCTCTCATCGTTTCAGTCCCTGACATTCCAATTTAATCTGAAAAGTCCCTGATGTCTCAATTTCCGTCTAATAGGTCCTTTCCGCGGGAAATTAGGAATTGGCATTGGGTGAAATGTCCAATATACCCTCAGTTATTTCTTTTTTCTTTTTTTTCCTTTTTAGTTTATTTTTTAGGGAAATGATATAAAAGGTTATATTAGAGTGTGAAATGATAAAAAGATCACCTAGTTTCCCACTTGATAAAATGGTCTATTATAAATTGTTAATAATATTAATTTAGTCCTTATGAATAATGAGGTAATGTTAAGAAAGGTTAGTTTTCCATTTTTTTGATACCGATTCTACCCTTAAAGCTTTTTTTTTTTTTTTTTTTTTTGAGAGCCCTTAAAGCCTGATACACGTTTATAACTTTATATTGAAGAATCACATAGCTCAAATCTTCTTCGTTTTGATCAGAAATCTCAAATAGAGCTCCGATTAGAAATCCAAAAGATAGAAGACGATTATCTGATCAAAACCTAAAACCTTGGTTCGATTTTGATCGGAACTATTTTTTATCCCAACTCTCTCTGTCTCTCTCTCTCTCCAATGGCATGCTTCTTCTTCTTCTCTGTTTCTCTGCCCTCGCTTCGCATCCAGAGCAAGACGATGTTGTTTGGATTTGAAATCGATTTCGAACTTGGAAAATGTTGAAAATGGAGCACGCGGTCGTTCCCCTGAGGAGGTGCTGGAGCACGTGTTCTCGTTCCTGCAGTCGGACGGCGACCGAAGCTCGACCTCGCTGGTGTGCAAGTGGGGGTAGATTATCGAGCGGTGATCTGAAAATTCAGAGCTTTGGTTTTTGCATTATCGGTAATTTGTGAGTGCTTCTTATCCTTTCTTCAATCGCATCGAAAATTTTTGTTTTCGTTTTTACTATTCTCGTTGTTCCTTCGTGTTTTGTATGATTATTGGTAACTTCTCTGTGAAAGAGGAAAATGAAGCAACATGTTTGATCTGGAAGAATTTGTCTAGATGATTTAGCGTCATGCGATTTTCTTTGGTTTGAGTAGTTTTGAATCATGAACACTTCGATGAAGCAATCCGATGAAGAATATGGCCGGAGGTTGTAGGAGTTTCAGGCCGAATTAATTAATTAGGCATAGATTTTTGTGCAGATAAGGTGTTTGATGAGATGCTTGTGAGAAAAAGTAGTGACCGCGATTGTAGATTGACTCTGTTTTTCAGTTTCTGATTGTGTTTGTTTTGGTTTGGTGAAGGTTAGTTACCTTCAGTATGATTATACTATGCTGGAGAACAAGCAAAAAGAGCTGAAGGGATACATAGCTTACTTCAGTCTGTGGAAACTTCCGTGAATGCTTATGAGGTTTGTGTTTGTGTTTGGGTGCCGATTATTAATGCCTGTCAGTTTATGTATGTAGTTCAGGAACTTAATGTGTGAAGTGTATGTAAACCCTAGGCTACTTTTGGAAGGAATAAAGTTCAAACAAATGCTCAATGGCCATGAATGTGGGAGCCAATCACAAAGCTGTTCATCATGAAGATGGCAAAAAGATAACCAGGTTTGGATATGATATTATACGTTGAGATCTCTCTTTTGCATTCCTAACAAACCCAGTCTTTCACATTTATTTGTAATGCTTCTAACTGATGCGCTATTTTAAAAGAAGGAATCGAATGACTTGGAGAGTATGACCATAGTTCAATGTGATGCTTTACTGGTTTTCTGAAACCTGTGGTTTGTGTTTTTGTACACTGTCTTCTAATTGTTGAGTTATTTAAGCAACTTGAAGCCTCCTATATGAATTTCAAAACTTGGTCTGCAGATGGGCATGAAGGAAGATAACAATGAAGTCACTTTGAAGACGAGGATTTTATCTCTTGAGCTTCTGCAGGTTATATTAAAGATTATTTGTGATTTTAAGTGCATGCTTTTATGGATAGATGCTTACATACAAAGTAGCTAATACTGTTAAATAACTTGAAAGTTTTATTTAAAAGTAATTTCTTGAACTTATTAAGTATGAGCTTCCTCTTTCTAAGACTATGGATGCAGAAAGGAAGATATGTATAATCCATGAAGAGACTTCCTATTCATTGACTTATATAAGGAGCTTTCCTTTCACTTATTTTCAGTGTTTTTTGAATAATATGATTTATTACTTGGTCTTTCAGGGTTTGTTGGAAGGAGTTGGTCATCCATTTACTAGGAACTTCCATTTTATTGATTCACTGAAAGCATACCTATCAATCTATCATATGCTTTGTTGCTAGCTTCAATTTCGCCGTCCCCTATCATATTACAGGTTTACATATATTCTTTATCGGATTTAGGTAGAATATTCTATGAGATTTTTGCCTCTGATCATTAGTTTCCTTCCTGCAGTATGCAACTAGAATTTTGTTGCGGTTCAGAGAAAGTCTCAAGGTGAGTCTATGATCTATACAAATAGTTACAAAAATTACCTTGACATACTATGTTCTTTACGCCAACAATTTTTATTCAAGGTGAAATATGCATCTTCTTTCCTTTGATAGTTTTCCGGTCCCTGGATGGCTTGGATTTACCCATGAACCAAAAAAATGAGTGTCCTTAGGTATTGCCTTTTCTGGTTATCACATTGCTAGTATCTTGAACATGTCACTCTCAGTTTTCACATGGCTAATGTGATCACTATGATTTTGAATTTCTTTTTCTGGTCGTCTAATGAGGTGCGGGATTGCAGGATGGTTGAAAAGGTTTGCAAGGATCATCAGATGCTTGTTGACATATTTGTGAACTATGACTGCGATCTTGAGGCACTGAACTTGTTTGAGCGGATGGTATAATTTACCTACTGTTTCCCAATGATGTTCTTCATACTTTCCAAATATGGTATTCTTGTACATCTAATACTGCAAGGTATTCTGACTCTTCATTTGGTTACAACTCTATCCAGAATATCTCAAGGGATGCAAAATGCAGATCCAATATGGCTGTTGTGTCCCAGACTACTTCAATAAAGGGTTCGTCTCTTCTGGTAAGTTTAACGATTTACTCCTTCTCAGTATTGGCTAGTTCATCATATACTTTCTTGTTGCTATATATTCATTGATGGTAGCACAGGTTGCTGGATGACCTCTTTTTCCTTGACCTTGCCAGTGTCTTGTGAATGTGCTTAAATCACTCGTAGATTGGGAAAAGTCATGTGGAGAATCAGATAGAATAAAAACATTCAGTCTTTGGAAGGAGATGCTTCAACTAAAGAGTGTTGATGTGAAAAGCAGGCAAGATGCAACCATTAACTTTGAGAAGGCAAAAGCTCATAAGTCTACAGTGGAATCTGCCATATTTGAGGTGGAATAAAGTGATGTTGTATTACTAATACTTTTGTATCTCAAGTGCATTTTTATAAATGGAATAAAGAGAGAAAACACCATAATTTTGTTGGTGGTTATATACTTTTTTGTTTGACGTACAATGAATGTAATGCAGTTGTTAGAACATATGTCTTACAGTATTTGTCCAACTTTATGTGAGAAATTCTTAGAAGAGGTTCATAGTCTGATGGTTAGACAATACAACAAGTTATTAGTCTGATGACTAATAACTTCACTGGCCAGTGAATTGGTCAGTGACATGTGTATAACAGTGACATGGTAAGTGACGCATTTCACACAACTAATGTGACATAGATATAACAGTGACATGGTAAGTGACAGTGATTTTGAGAGTTACATGATTACTGACATGGTCAGTAACTTGGCCAGTGGCATGACCAGTAACTTGGTCAGGAATTGACAGTTACATGGTCAGTGACGTATATAACAATGACATGGTAAGTGACATGTCAGTGACTTTGTCAGTAACTTGACCAATGACATAGTCATTGACATGGCCAGTAACCTGACCAAGAATTAACAGCGACATGGTCAATGACTTTGCCCGTGACTTGAGGTTAACAATGACTTTGCCAAGGGTTTACAGTGACATAGTAAGTGACATGCAACTTTGCAAATGACTTGAGGTTAACAGTGACTTGACCATGTAATTGATCATGTAACTGACTATGTAACTGATTATGTAACTGATCATGTAACTGACCATGTAACTGATCATGTAACTTTCCATATAACTTACCATGTATGTAACTGATCATGTAACTTTCCATGTAACTGAACATGTAACTGACCATGTCACTTACAATGTATGTAACTGACCAAGTAATTGAACATGTAACTGATCATGTCACTGACTTTGTCATTGACATGGGCAGTGACTTCGCCGGTGACTTGAGCTTAACAGTGACTTAGACAACGATTGACAGTGACATGGCCAATGACATAGCCAATAACTTGGGCAGTGACCTCACTAACAGTGACTTGGTAAGTGACAGTGATTTTGAGAGTTACATGATTACTGACATGGTCAGTGACATGACCAGTAACTTGGTCAGGAATCGATAGTGACATGGTCAGTGACGTGTATAACAATGACATGGTAAGTGACATGTCAGTGACTTTGTCAGTAACTTGACCAATGACATAGCCATTGACATGACCAGTAACTTGACCAAGAATTAACAGCGACATGGTCAATGACTTTGTCCGTGACTTAAGGTTAACAATGACTTTGCCAAGAGTTTACAGTGACATGCAACTTGGCCAGTGACTTTATCAGTGACTTGGCCGGGGATTGCCATTCACATAATTAGTGACATGTTCATGACTATGACATGGCCAGTGACATAACTTGGCCAATGACTTGAGATTAACAGTGACTTGACCATGTAACTGATCATGTAACTGACCATGTAACTTACCATGTATGTAACTGATCATGTAACTGACCATGTCACTTACAATGTATGTAATTGCCCAAGTAATTGAAATGTAACTGATCATGTCACTGACTTTGTCATTGGTTCAATTCTTGCTCCTCACCCAGATTCCTCTCGAGGAGATTTCTACTCACCTAGATTCACCTCGAGAGGATTATTCCTCACCCATATTAGTTTTGAGGTGATTTCTCCTCACACCCATAGTAGCCTTGAGAGGATTTCTTCTCACACATATTCGTCTTTAGGGAATTACTTTACTCCTTACCCAAATTTTCTTTAAGAGGATATCTCCTCACCCATATTAGCTTTGAGAGGATTTATTCTCACACATATTAGCCTTTAGGGAATTACTTTACTCTTCACCCAAATTTTCTTTAAGGGGATATCTCCTCACCCAGATTTCCCTTGAGAAGATTACTCCTCACCCATATTAGCCTTGAGAGGATTTCTTCTCACACAAATTAGCATTTAGGGAATTATTTTACTCCTCACCCAAATTTTCCTTGAGGGGATATCTCATCATTTAGATTTTCCTTAAGGAGATTACTCCTCACTCATATTGGTCTTGAGGGGATATCTCCTCATCAAGATTTCCCTTGAGGAGATTACTATGAATAAATGCAACATGACTTGGCTAGTAACTTGGTCAGTGACAAGTGTATAACAGTGACATGGTCAATGATGCAATGTGACTTGGCCAGTGACTTGTATTGCAGTGAAATGCAATGTGACCTGACCAGTGACATGAATATAACAATAACTTGGCAAGTGATATGCAATTGCCAATGACATGTTTAGTGACTTGTCTACTAACTTGTGATCAAACTTGGACACGGTCAGTGACATTGACTTGTTGAATTCAAAAGATGCCAAAAATTAGAATGTGCTGTAAAACATCTATAAAAGTAATGTTTTATTAAGGAAAACTAAACATAACAGTGACATCATAAAAAGATACAAAAAGCTAATTTATTTAATAAACTGGAGTTTACAATTCACCAATGACTTGCATCCTAAGCCCTAGGCAAATTTCTAAAACTCTAAATCTGCAGAGATCCAATTGTGCCTATGTTCCACAAATATCTTGATTATATGAGCTTTATATTGCAAAATATCCTTGCTGAGTTTCTTCTGAATCCCCTCATCTTTTGAAAGTTTCTCCATGTAGTTCACCTCTGTCTTGAAAAAATCAAGTGCCGGTTGTGATATTTCAAGCCCTTCCTTTCGAACAATGGACACATACCTAGAAGTGTTGTAGAAGAAGAACAATTTAGAGCTTGAGCAACAGACTTTTACAGTAGTTCAAATGCAAGCAAGCATCCTAACTTTGCTAAAAGGAAATGCAGCTACAGTACCGTTGAGGATTGAAATTGTCAACTCCAAGGTCCTCATCCCGTAGAAGAATGCGACTATATTGATCAACTATATCACGATGTAAGAAACGCTTTGCGAACCACCTAGGCATCAAGAAAGCTATCACTAAGAAACGCATCTAAAATAAGCCAACTTCTAATACAAATGAAATGAATGAAGGCATAAAGATAAGTCCTGTGTACCATTTTGTTTGATTGACTGCAGACACATAAATGACAAGATCATTCCATTGAAATTGCATCCACTCCTCAACGTTACCATCATAATGAAAAAGCATCACAACAAAACCACTTGACAAAAACTGCATTACGGTGTATAAGATCAAACACAAAGCCAATTCAATAGAATGTCAATGCAATATAATCTATTAAATATCACATTCCAACTATGAAAAAGGCATGAAACATCAAATAACATAATTATAAAAATTTCAAATCAGCAACAGTAGTTCATTAGTTCAAGAACCTGGAAACTTTGAAACGTTATTTATGAGTTTTCATGCCAAAGCCAATGAGTCTAGAAGAAAAAAAAGCTTAGAAATGGATCGAGTTTGGATTAATATTTTGAAGAGATTGAGAGAGTCGGAGCCTTTACTAAATTTGGGATATTGGAGGGATTGGAATCGAAGAGCCAATGGATCTGCATGAGGCATTTTTTGTGAGAGAGGAGTTGGTTTCTTTATCTTCATATTACTTAAATATCTGCTAGCCTAGATGATCCTACTTGGTGATCAATAGCTAATGTAAGTCCAAAAGGCAAACATTGAAAAAGCTTTTGGAACAATATTCTTATAGATAGAAAAAGGCAACAAACCAATCGTTCACACGGTTTGAAAGAACCACATACATATTTTAACATTTTTGAATTCAAGCTTCAAACTCGGATTCATAGAAAAAGGCAACAAACCAATCAACTTCAAATTCCAAGCATATTTAATGAAGTTCATAGAATTCAATCTCGGATTCAAAACAAAACAGATATTCAACTCCAAAATGATCAAATTCAAAGCTCGATTATAAGGAGAGATTCAACTTCGATTTCATTTAGAGAAATCGAGCAAGTAAGAATCGAAAATCAAAATCGCTTAAGCTATACGAGATTGAAATTTACCAATCGACAAGGCCGACTTGATCTTCGTAAAGCGAAAGAGTGAGATTTTTGAGAAATATCACATAAACAATAACAATCAAGCAAGGATAGTGCCGAAGGGGCTTTCATCAAATTTCAACAATCAAAGCACCACAGATAGTCAAATTCATTGCTAAATTACCATCAAAATTGAGAGAGCCAAAATCAGAAAGAGCCTTACATGTGCTTCGAGCATGGTTGCGAATCGAACCGATGGACGATCAGCTGGATTATCACCTCAGCAAAGTACCAGATTCGACACAATGAGCAAAATGGTCTCCGGCGAGTACTTGCGAGCGGAGGTATGATCTTGTGGAAGAGAGAGACATTCCTCTGTGGCAAGTTGAGCCTGGACTCGTCGTGGCCCCAGCGGTGACAATGCAGAGGTCGGAGACGTACTGGACGCCATTGGAGAGAGAAAGAGAGCGATTTTGGTTCAGATAAGGGCTCAGATGGGCTTGGATAACCAGAGGGGATAGAGAGAGAGCTGACAATGGCAGTTTTTGTAATTAAATTTAACTCTAGTGGTAGGTTGTAAAGAGCTGACCTTAATTATCATAGGGATATTTATGTATTCTGAATTATAATAAGACACTTTAAAATGACCTATTTTATCATTAGCCCTTATTTTTTTCCTTTTTTCCTTTTTAATTTCTTTTTTTTCTTTTTTCTTTTTGCATTTTAATTTCATTTTTCCTTTTTTTATTTTTATTTTTTTCCTTTTTCCATTTTAATTTCTTTTTTTTTTCTTTTTTCTTTTTCCTTTTTAATTTCTTTTTTCCCTTTTTTTCTTTTTCCTTTTTAATTTCTTTTTTCCTTTTTTTCATTTTTCCTTTTTAATTTCTTTTTTTTTTTCATTTTTTTCCTTTTTAATTTCTTTTTTTCCTTTTATTTTTCCTTTTTAATTTCTTTTTTTCCTTTTTTATTTTTCCTTTTTCATTTCTTTTTTGCTATTTCTTCTTTTTTTCTTGTTCCTTTTTAAGTTCTTTTTTCTTTTTCGTTTTGCCTACTTTCTACTTCCTCAACCCACCAATCCCATTCCGATCAAACTCCACAATCCATCTGTTTCCCAATCAGCTCGGAAATTCGCCGCTAAACCACTCCCCTCTTGTTTTCACAGCCTACTTCTCTCTCTCCCACTCAAATCCCACTTTCTCTCTCCACATCAAGCCTCAATTTGGAAAATTTTCACTGAAAATTACCATTTTTTAACTTTTCACTGAAAACTACCATTTTTTCAAACTTTGAGGTTTTTGGGTCTTGCTCAAAATGGTGATTTGGATTTTGGGTTTGGTTGAAATGGTGGTTTTTGATGGCCAAGTTGACAAAAACCAGAAGTGAAGAAGAAGAATAGTGATGGAAAAGAAAAATGGCCGCTGGCATGGAGAACAAGAATTGGGGTTTCGGGTCGATCTAGATTGGTTCGCCGACGTGGCGCTATTGATGCAGCAGAATACGATGGTCATTAAAAAGGAAAAAGAAAAAAGAAAAAAAAAAGGAAAAAAGAAATTAAAAAGGAAAAAAGAAAAAAAAAGGAAAAAGGAAAAAAGAAATTAAAATAGAAAAAGGAAAAAAAGAAAAATAAAAGGGAAAAGAAAAAAAAGAAATTAAAAAGGAAAAAGAAAAAAGAAACAAGAAAAAAAAAAAATTAAAAAGGAAAAAGAAAAAGAAAAAGAAAATGGAAAAAGGAAAAAAAGAAAAATAAAAGGAAAAAGAAAAAAAAAAGAAATTAAAAAGGAAAAAGAAAAAAAGAAATTAAAATGGAAAAAGAAAAAAAGAAATTAAAATGGAAAAAGGAAAAAAAAAAAAAAAAAAAATGAAAAATGAAATTAAAAAGGAAAAAGAAAAAAGAAAAAAAAGAAATTAAAAAGGAAAAAGAAAAAAAGGAAAAAAATAAATTAAAAAGAAAAAAAAAAAATAACTGAGGGGTATATTGGACATTTCACCCAAGACCAATTCCTAATTTCCCGCGGAAATGACCTATTAGACGGAAATTGAGACCTCAGGGACTTTTCAGATTAAATTGGAATGTCAGGGACTGAAACGATGAGAGAGGCATAGTACAGGGACTAAACAGACTTTAGCCCTTTTTTAAATGATAGACTTTTTGAAAAGTCCACAGACTCTTTAAAAAATTGATAAACTGTTATTGATTTCTTAAAATCATTGATTTTAGCAACAAACTTTTATTGATTCATGAAAATCTATATATTTTATTATGAATGACTTCTACAGATTTTCTAACATGTACAAAATATAAAAACAAAAAACAAAACCAATGCAGCCCAAACACAAAACAAGATAATATATAACTCGTTGCTTTTTCAATGCTCAAGTATCTTATAATAGAAATTGACTCAAATGAATGATTGTTACTATGTCCAGCTAGTTTGTTCTCATTCTTAATCTCTCAACAACATAAAAATACAATATAGATCACTTGATGTTTATGGTTAATTATTCTCATCAATTTTGTTTTCGCCGATTAACATATATCATAACAATATTGGTCAATGTCTTGATCTATAATCAATCAATTGAAATTCAATTGTTCAACCTTTCTTTGAACCATTATATAAATTCAAATCGATGAGAATAATTAATAAGATAAAATTTAGTAAGTCATAGTAGGGCTGGGCTCGGGTCGGGCCGGGCCCGAAAATTAGTGAGACCGAGACCGAACCTGAACCCGAAACTGTCGGATCGGGCCGGTTCGGTCTTTTTGTAAACTGAAAACCGACAGAAACCGAACCCATTCGGGCCGGTTCGGTTTTCGGGCCCAAAATGCTAGTTCATCATTCAGCTATTCAGCTTGGCCTGTTTTGCCTGTTTTGGTACCTGGAAGACTGGAATGCATATCAAATTATAATGCTGTGAAATAAACTCATTAACATAACTGTAATCAATTTGCAATAATCAAGTTTAGCCACAGTTTACAGTTTACAACACAAACTCAAGAGTCTAGAAATTCAGAATACATTGTCCAACAGAAAACAATCCAAAATTTTCAATCATTTCAACTTAATGCTCAATGAACTTAAATTCAAATTACGAACGGTACAACTGCAAGTGAAACATAAACACAATTTGCAGTTTTGCACAAATAGTCAAACTGCTCCACAAGTCCAGATCTCCATGACAACTCGACAAGTGCACAAATCTGCAAGTCTGCAACTCTGTGCATTCACATTTCAAACTTGATCAGTTTACAAATACAAAGTTAAAAAGTAAAGCAATAACATGTATAATGATCTAAAATATGCAAGTTCCCATACAAACATCAACACAATACCAAATCACAAAGATACACAATTAACAACATAGATACCAAATCACAAAGATACCGACACAGGAACACAACATTAAAGCAGTAACCAATAATCCAATATCTTTAAAGCAACAAGATGTGAATAACCTGCAGATATGCTAGCAGAGCTTTTTCATATTTTCATTGACCCAAAGCAGGAAGTGAGATTAATGCCTATCTTATATTGACCTCTTTACGGTCAAGCTAAGACCAACTTCATTGAAAATAACTAACTAGTGACCACATACTAGAAAAAAAGGGAAAGAAAGAAGGAAAAAAAAAAAACATGCAAGACATGCAAGAACAAATAAGGACAAGAGATGGAAACAAGTCAATAACCAATAAAATGCAGAAATTAATATCATTAAGGCCAAATAGTAATGAATTTAACCAATAAAATGCAGAAATTAATGAATTCTGAGGAGAAGCCATGAAATGCTATGACTCTGACAACTTTAAATACACATTCAATGGCCTGCACAAATAGTAAACAAGGAATTGTTAATTGCAAAAACTATATGAAGCTGCACAAATAGCATTACAGTTAACTCTTTCTAATTACATAGCAAATTTGGTTTCATTGCAGAAACTATATGAAGCTGCTGTAAATCATTGTATCCCATTGGCTCAGAATGAAAAGGGATGTATATACTGGGGAAGTAATAAGTATAACATGAATGGGCAAAATCCCACAATAAGCAACTAAGGAACTTCACCAAAGCAAATACAATGCAACTTCGAACACCCAACTCATTTGAACAACTTAGGTGGTAAATACAAAACCCAACAATCCCTTCAACCATGAGACATTAAAGTACAATAAGCTCAAGCAACAAGTAATGGGAAAACTTAATCAAAACGAGATTCAAGGAAAGCAGTATTACCCCAGTCGTCCATATTGAAATTGTCTTCTGTTTTCTCAAATTAACGAACAAACAGCTATCTGCATGCATATCAACACATCCATCATCAGAAATCGGAAAACCCACAATTTCAATAATTAATCATTATCACTAGTCTTCTTTAAGACTCAGAAATGCAACCAGGTTGTATTCGAAAGAAAAGCAACAGAATGAGTACAAGAGATCCATGCTTAGTTGGTACATACTACATAGTAACCTTTAGCCCTAAGGTTAAGATCCCTATCTGAACTTTGAAACCTTTTTCCAAAAGTTGAATGTGATATGCAGTTAAAATTAAGTATTACAGATCCTACTGCAACCTTTATCACCAAAAAACGTAAAAAACCCAGAAAGATCATAACTTTATAAGAAAAAAAGAAAAAAAAACCCAAGAGGATTACTCACCGAAATTAATCCCAGCTAAGATTTGTGCCAGAGTATTGCCTTTAACTGATATTGATGCCGCCACAGATGGCTTCAACCGCAGAAGAATCATCGGTGAGGGCCGTTTGGGAACTGTGTATGCTGCAATATTCGAAAAGGGGGAGATAGCGGCCGTGAAGAGAATTCATCTGAGGCTTGTGTTGGGAAATATTGGTTTTGGGTCATCTAGGCTGCGAGGAGCGAAGTGTAGACTGCAGAGTGCAGACATCAAGGCTCAGGGAGATCGAGACTGGAGAGAGAGGTTGAGACTGGAGATCGAGACTGGAGAGAGAGGTTGAGACTGAGATTTGGGGCTGAGATTGAGATGGTATCGATACTATCGACAAGCAAAGAGAGGGAGGCTGAGGGTTAGTCGACTGGAGACTAGCCTTTACTAAAGGCCCTTTAGGGTTGTTTTTTTTTTTAATTTTTTTTTATAATATTTAACTTATTATTATCACACCCAATCATGGACTGACATGTGGCAACTGCTACAGTATTCGGGTCGGTTCGGGCTTTCGGGCCCTGAAAATATGAAACCCGAGACTAAACCGATTACATGAATTCGGGTCGGGCTTTAGACCGAACCGAAAATTTCTATTCTAAAACCGAACCGAATCGGGCTTTTTTCCTCAGTTCGGGTCGGGTCCTCGGTCTTTCGGGTCCGGACACCCAGCCCTATGTCATAGCAACACTGTTCAAGGTTTTAGGGGTAGAGACCACAATATTTGGGTTTTAGGGTTTCATAAATCATTTCTATTGCTATCAAGGTCGTTCGAAGTATCACAATTGAAAAAACAAAAAAAAATCACATTCAACAGCTACAATGAATATGTTGGGTATCAAAAAAACGTTGATATCATAAAAGATCAGAGAAAAGACAAAAAAATCAAGAAAGAGAAATGATGAAGGACCAACCTCTTCACGCAGAGAGAAGAACTTTGATAGATTTTTTTTTTTTTTTTTTTTAAGAGAAAACTTTGATAGATTTTTTCAAATATTTGGTCTGGAGGCTGGAAAATTATTGGAGTTTGGTATGTATAGTTAACACTAAAAAGTTCATGATTTTCTAATTCCATAAGTATGAATGATATTTTGAATACCTCTGTACTTTTATTCATTTTTAAAAGTCCTAATTGAATACCCCTAGATTTTGGTGGAATTCATGAAGTCTTTAAAAATACCTAGAATTCATGAAGTCTAATTAAATACCTCAAGACTTTCATGGACTGCTAAAAGTCTATATTGAATACACCTAGACTTTAAATTCCATAGATTTCTTTAAAAGTTCCACTAATTCCATATACAATACACCCCCCTTAATTTGTGGTTAATTTTCGTATTCTGTATTCAGTTTGCTCTTTGATTTGGCTCTTCAATTTTTATCCCTTTGTTTTGTGTGGAAACAACCTATGTCCACAGATTTTTGGCCGCAAGTGAAGGTCCTTCTATGGTTATTATTTTTTGTTGTTGTTGAATCTATACTATTATTAAGAAAAGAGGGTTTGTTAGCCAAAAGAGAATTTTTTTACTAAAATAACCCTCAAATATTAAAAAAGTTTAAGAAAGTTTAAATGCGCAAGGATAAAGTTGTAAATTACAAAAGGAAAAAAGATAAATAAAAAAATAAAAATAAGCATTATCCATCTGCTCTCCCAAATTGTCACCCACTAACTTCAACTGTTCCCCATATTCAACTGCTAAAAAATGGTTTCATTATTTTAAAATGTTTTTTTTTAAAAAAATTTAAATGCGCACATAGTGTTTGGCTCCAGTTTTTCTTGAGCTGGTCAACAGTCTCTTTTCTTGCGTGGGCGTGCCACCACCGTTCGGGTGTGGTTGTCGGGGGTGTCCCTTGACCTGACTTCTTTCAAGCGATTGTGGACGAGGAGAGCACCAATCTCGTCGTGGGATTCTTTGTGCCTCGTGGCGAGGACTTTTGCTGAGCTTCTTCAAAATCACAATCGATACTCGATGTTGTAGATCGAGCAGAGCGAGAACCATTGGGAAGTGAGGAGAACTTGCTAAAGCGTGACTTTAGCTTGGCTGGAGGGTTTGGTGGCACTGACAGTTGGCTCCTGAGAAGACTAGGACTGGAGTGTGACTACCGGTAAGAGAAGGAGAGGGGTTGCTCTAGAGAGGCTTGGATAATCTTAGAGATTGTTGTTGATGAATTGTGTGTTGTGTTGTGTTGTTTCATTGTAACCTCTATTTATAGGCTACCATGCCAAAGTGGTTGACCTTAAACAAATGATAGTGAAGCACTAATTGGAGATAGTGGAGCACTAAGTGAGATAGTGGAGCACTTATTGGACATAGTGGAGTACTAATTGGAGATAGTGGAGCACTAAGAGCAACTCCAACAGCTTCCCCATATTTTAATTTTTCTCAACTTTAGGGAAAAAAAAGTCTCTTTTGCTCCAACAGATTCCCTATAACTTTCCCAATTTAAGGAAAGTGAGGAAAGAGAAAACCAAATTCCCTATATTTACAGCAATCTCTAAAATTTTAAGGAAGAATAAGGAAATTTTGGAGATTGTTGTAAAATAGGGAATCTGTTGGAGTTGGAGAAGAAAAAGATGCTAAAGTTTTAACTTTTGCTTCCTTATTATACAGAAATGATAGAGAAGCTGTTGGAGTTGCTCTAAGTGAAGATAGTGGAGCACTAAGTGAGATAGTGGAGCACTAAGTGAAGATAGTGGAAATGATGAGTTTTGGAGTGATTTTGAGTCACTTTCTGCTCTTTTATTCCTTCAATTATATCTCCACCAAGAAATCAGAATGGGCCTTCGACTTCTTCATATAAAATGATCCACAATGAGTGTAGATCATTGTGGAGAAATTTCAGAGCTTAATTCCATGTGGTTGGGCCGGAAACGCTGCTGGGCTCCTTACAGGTCTAGTTTTCCAGTTTTGCTTCTGTAGAAAATTGGACTGATTGTTTGGAGGCTTTCCACTCAAAACTAGCTCTAGCATTCTTCATAAGAAATGATCTTTGGGATGTCTAGAATTAATCTGGACAGTTTTAGCTCATTTGGATTTCATTTGGTTAGTCTGCCGCCCCTCCTTCCTTGTTTAGCTCGGTTTCTCCTAGTCGAAGTAGGAAAATGTGCTAAAGTTGACTTTTCATTTCCATGCTTCCATCATTTCCTTTTCTTGCAGCTCGCATAATCTTCCATAGTGTTGCAGGTAGACTTTATTTTGCCTCTAAATAATATATCTTGAACTTGTCGACAATATATAGCTTGAGCCACTGATATTGGCTCAATGGCTCAATTTCTCCAAGACACGCATTGTCAGGTCAAAATGCTCATTTTGGGTTCAAACACATAGTGTGTGTTTTCCTTCTAGTATTCAGTAAAATGGATCCAGATCCTCTCCTTGGCTCTTGCCAGCCTTGTTTCTCCTTGACTTCTAATCACAACCGTCCACTCAAGATCCAAAGGCCATAAATAATCCACATCAGCACATGTATTATTAATTGCCCAAAAGTTGGCTAACGACGTTTCTTTCGGTTGGTGATTAGAAGATATGGGCTAATATGAAGAATAGGTCAATACACTGATCAATTCATTTACTTCATATTAATTAACTTACATTCGATTTTTGTTTAGGATTTTGCCCATTCGTTTGGTGCACAACTTCAATTTCTCCTCTTTGAATTTGGATGCAGAAGGGGATTTGGGGATTTTGGGATCTGGGTTTAAAGGAACACAAAGGTTTTATTCAAGGGTCCTTGACTCAAAGCACCAAAATGAGCAAAAATTATCCCACTTACCCCAACAACAGATTTTTGTTCCCACTTACACAATTTAACAGAAAATGACCATTTTGCCCTAAGCCTAATTATGAAACTACAACATTGCCACTCAACATCTCTCTCTCTCTCTCTCTCTCTCTCTCTCTCTCTCTCTCTCTCTCTCTCTCTCCTCCCTCTCTTTATGCAAAATCACTTCTTCTTATCTCTCTCGCCGTCCCTATTAGCTCCGGCGACACTAATGGATTGTGCAGTTTCTGAGATCGAGCTGTTTGCTTCTCGGACTCGGGTCTCAAACCGGAACGAAATCATATCCAGACCATCACAGACGACTTCGACGCCGACGGAGGCTTTTCCTCGCTTGATTGAACGGACATTTCTGACTTTGATGCTCCGTCAAGACTCTCTCTCTCGCCCCTCATCGGAGTCGAGCGTCGCCCAACCGGAGGCCCGTCCGACTTCTATGCTCCGTCAAGAACTCCGATTGGAGCATTCTCGACCACAAATCCAAGGTCTCAAGGCTGCCCTACGCTGAGTTCTGGATCATGACTCATGAATCTGGGCGGTCGTACGCCGTCCATGACTTCGCCTTCCGCCCATTATACTGCCGCTGGACTCTCACGGTCCAGGTCTGCAACTGGCGAAGAAGACGTGCACCAGCGAAGAAAGATATGGGTGCCCAAGCATTTTCTGGATGCCCAAAACTTTTTTTTTTGTTTTTTTAAGTAATGGGGCAGAAGGAAAGAAAACAAAAAAAAAGTTTTGAATGTCTATTGGGGGGCAATAGACGTTTTGAATTGATATAATCTCTTCGTTTTTTTTCTTTAATCAAAGTTTTATTTGTCTAATTTTAGGAAGATTAGTTCTCATTCCGGCAACCGAAAGTTCTATTGGAGGGCAATAGACGTCTATTGGGGGGCAATAGAGGTTTATTGCCCCTCTATTGGGGGGGCAATAGACGTCTATTGGGAGGCAATAGACATCTATTGGGGGCAATAAACATTTTCGGCGACCTATGAAATCTCCGACGACCTCTTTGGGGACCTCTGGCGAGGTTTTCAGAAAAGTCGGTGGGCGGCGGCCGTTGACCGAATTCCGGCGAAGTTGGTTGGAATCCGCCGGCCGGTGATGGGGCTTCGGCGAAGTCTCCTATGGTTTCTCTCTCTTCCATTTTCTCTCTCTCTCTTTAAGTAACAAAGGGGTGAGGGTAATCCCCTAAAAAAAAAAAAAAAAAAACAAAAGTGAGGGTAAAATAGTCTAAACAAAAATAAATAAATTAATGGGGTATTAGGGAAGACTTTCTTAGAGTGTTTTGGGTAAGGAGGAATTAAAAAAATTTAATGGGGTAAGTAGGAAAAAAAACTCAAAAAATGGGGTAAATGGACAAAAACCCTTTATTCAAAGTGTTGGATTGGGTATTTGGATCTGATATGGGTTGTGAAGAAATCCATATGGATTTGCCATGGACTTTTGTAATGATTTGATTGAAAATTGTAATGGTTTGATTGAAAATTGTAATCCTGCAAGATTGAAACTTTGCAAGAGAAGGGGAAGAAAGAAGTGAGATAACGGAGAGAAGAGTCGTTAGCTAACCCTTGGGCAATTAATAACACATGCGCTGATGTGGACTATTTATGTCCTTTTGATCTTGAGTAGATGGTTGTGATTAGAAGTCAAGGAGAAACAAAGGTGGAAAGAGTCAAGGAGAGAATCCGGATCCCAGTAAAATGCTCTTATGGGGCTCTTGTGGTCGATGAACCGATATTGATGTCAGTTATTGTACCAACGCTGAATATTCAGTAAGCAACCCGCAATCCGGCTGGACTTTTCATTTGCAAAGTTGCCAATAAACAAAATAATACCGTCCCAGATAACATCGTCTCTTTTAAAGTTTAAATTTAGTGGGCTCAAGAATCAAAATGTCGAGATCCATTTTTGAATGCATGCCGATGCCAATCCGGCCCATCTCAGACCCAAATTGACTAATACCGCGTTAATTTCCCGGACAATTCCGACCTGCCCATCTCGCCGCTGATTTTGTTCCTAGCTGCCCTCTGCCCATTGGTATTGTCCCGTCACCGACTCCATTGTCCATCACATTAAGCAAAACCATCAAACAAAACTACGCCTACAGAGCCATAATTACCTCTCTCAGACCCCCAATTCAAAACTCAAAGTCACCTCCTTTATATTATAAATACCCCATGCCATCTTCTTCTTACTAGCACCAAAACAAACCCAGAAAAGATTTACCATTTTTCATTTTCGTGGGTTCCAATCAGACAGATAAAGGGTTTTCGGAGATATGATGGTGGGGGAGAAGAGTAAAGGAAAGCGATGGGGTTGGGTGGTGGGAGCTGTGATCGCTCTGTTGGTTGCTGTGGCTTTGAGCTCTGCACCCAAAATTGCTCTCTTTGGTTCCTCCAATAAGCCCTGTAATTGTACTCAGGTATGGTCTTGTCACATTGTTGAATTGGGTTTTGTTTCAGAATTGGCCTTGTTTAGACAGATGCGAGAGGTTCTTAATTTATGACAAGAGATGGTGGAATGTGTAATATGGGAGTTGGGGTTGATAAAGTTTTGATCTTTTTTGTGTTCTGTGTGTGTAGGGTGCCAATAAGTATAGTGGGATAGTGGAGGATTGTTGTTGTGATTATGAGACCGTGGACCGGCTTAACAAGGAAGTTCTGCACCCCTCGCTACAAGAGCTTGTTAAAACTCCCTTTTTTCGGTATTTCAAGGTGAGATGATCCATATGAATTTCGCTAGATTTGAAAGCTTAGGTTCAGGAGATGAATCTATTTTGGATAAGTAGTGATATTTTTTTTATGTTATGTGCGAGTGCTGAATGGTGTGAAACTGATCTTTCGAAATGGTTGTATTAGGTTAAGTTATGGTGTGACTGCCCTTTCTGGCCTGATGATGGTATGTGCCGGCTGAGAGATTGCAGTGTATGTGAATGTCCAGATAGTGAATTCCCCGAATCGTTTAAGAAACCCAACCACGGCCTTCCTGGGGATAATCCTATCTGTCAAGAAGGAAAGCCTGAGGCTGCTGTTGACCGTACGCTAGATAGAAAAGCTTTCAGAGGCTGGACAGAAATAGACAATCCCTGGACAAATGATGATGAGACTGACAACGGTGTGTGTCCTTGCTTTTCCTGCTCAACTCAACTGTTCTATTTGTAATTTAGTTATTATGTTAGCAATTCCGTGCCTTTGCTTCCAGTTACTTGTATCTCCTTTGAAAGGTTTAGTCTGTCATATGCAAGCATGAGTGCTGATACTATAGTGTGAGCATCATTTTAAAAATTTAAAATAGTTTGTTCAACTTGCATAAATTAATAGCGGATTTAAATGCAGCTGAGATGACGTATGTGAATCTTCAACTAAATCCTGAGCGATACACTGGCTACACTGGTCCATCTGCTAGAAGGATATGGGATGCTGTCTATGCAGAGAACTGCCCCAAGTGTAAGCTTTCTCCCTCCCCCTCTCTCTGAGGTAGTGACAATGTATGGTTGTGTAGGTTACACGTTTAAGGTAGTGAGACTTGGAATACCTGGTTATGTTAATATTATATATATACTTTATCTTTTCCAGTAGGAAGCAGAATCATTCGTCAAGTTCCGAGTTTCATAGTTCCTAGTCAAAATGCTTTCATGTTCTTACTAAATCATCTAGTGGGCTAAAACTGAATTTAAAAAGTAAACAATTCATCCTTTGAGAAATATTTCAGTTTTGTAGATATCATTCACGGTTGGGGCAGTTACAGTTACATTTCACTATATGCATTGCAAGATGCCAGTAAACTGGTAGTATTTATTGCAAGAATATTTTGTTCATTTCTCATGTCTTCTCCAGATCCATCTGAAGAGTTATGCTATGAGGAAAGAATTCTGTACAAGTTGATATCTGGTCTTCATTCATCAATTTCAGTCCACATAGCGTCAGATTATTTACTTGATGAAACTACACAGACGGTACAAATTCTGATTCATCATTCTGTTTTTATACTTCTCTTTTACTTTGAGTACAGTTTGCAGGGTTGGAAAGTTATGTGCTTCATACATGCTCCATGATAATTTATTTTATAGCCACAGATCTTGGTAGGAAATATCAATGGCTCAACCTTCTTTGTGATGCCTAATATTTTGTTAGCACATGCGACTTCCTATTGTAAACATGGCTTAAAAAACAAAAGGGGGCTGCTATAACGAGGGCCAAGGACATTGCTAAGATTTTGTTCCTACTATAAAGAGATCAGGATCCTAACCATCACCGCCCTAATCTTAGAAATGAGTTACTTTAACAAATTGACAATAATTTTTTTCATCATGCACCACTATTATCTTTCTCAAGACTTACAATTATGTGCATATTGATGTAATTAAAGATCTAATACATTTTTTCTTTTATATTTCAATTTCAGTGGGGCCAAAATCTCTCATTGATGTATGATCGGGTCCTAAGATACCCTGATCGTGTCAGAAACTTGTACTTCACATATCTCTTCGTTCTTCGAGCTGTGACAAAGGTGAGTCTAGGCATGGGTTACATTATGTTTATTAGGTGGCATACTGAAACTTACTGACAATAGTTTACACTTTAGGGAATAAGTATTACTTCATGATATTGCTTATCTTGCTGGGATATTAATTGGAGCTTGCTCAAATGTATTTAGGCAGCAGATTACTTGGAACATGCTGAATATGACACCGGTAATCATACTGAAGATCTGAAGACACAATCCCTAACAAAACAGCTACTCTATAATCCCAAATTACAAGCTGCATGCCCAATCCCATTTGATGAAGCTAAATTGTGGAAAGGCCAGAGTGGTCCTGAACTGAAGCAGAAAATACAGAAACAGTTCAGAAACATTAGGTATTTCTGGAAACCCCAGTTTTGGCTAGTTTGTATCTAGGAATTTTTATAAGCTTTATAGGGTAATGTCTTATAATATATTGGTATAATTCTTAAAGTTAATTCTGAGCTTCAGTCTTAGTTTCCTTTCACATTAGATTGCAGACTACTCATTTCTGCAGATGCTGCTAAACAATGACTTTCACTCATAGTTTCTTTCTGTGAAATTTATTTAACCATTTGTATTGTCATTGCAGTGCATTGATGGATTGTGTAGGATGTGAGAAATGTCGGCTGTGGGGGAAGCTTCAGGTCCTTGGTCTTGGCACTGCACTTAAAATCCTCTTCTCTGTTGATGGTCAACCAAACTCCCATCAGAATGTAAGCATTTTATTTAAAGCTATTTCACACTTACACAGCAATTATTCTAAGAAACATGCTTTCTGCTAATGAGCCACCTAGAGACTTTGACCATCTACATAACCTAAAAAAAGCAAAAAATAGTTGCCCCAAATTTGAAACAATTTTTAGACATTGCATATGGTTCCCATTGTGAAACTACATTTGTTTCCTTTTGATTTATCGTATATGGCTCTAAACTACACTAGTGATGGAACAAGCCAAGTAGTCATCATTTCCTACTTCAATAAAATGCTTTGGCCTGTACAAACTTCTCATCAATAGTAACGGAATTTTATCCGAGTAATTCATGCTTCCATGGATCAATGCTCCAAGGAAATTCTCATGAGTCATGACATAAGGAATGTTGTTGTGCTTACCTTTTTTTTGCTAACTAAAGCATCACCCATCCATGTGCTGCTAGTCATATGCGATTACTCGAGGGTCCAACATACTTTCTATTTCAAGTTTTTAATTGAAGTTTATTTGTATTGGCCTTCAGCTGCAGTTGCAACGGAATGAAGTGATTGCCTTGATAAACCTGCTCAATCGACTCTCACAATCCGTCAAGTTTGTTCATGAAATGGGACCTTCAGCTGAAATAGAAGCGCAGGGGTCTGCACCCACTTCCCCAAATTGCCCGTTGCAAAGGATGTGGGCATCATTGTTCAATAGACCTCCTCCAAATTGCCCGCTGCAGCGGATGTGGAAATCGATATCTGACAAGCCTCCTCCAAATTGCCCGCTGCAGCGGATGTGGAAATCAATATCTGACAAGCCTCCTCCAAGTTGCCCATTGCAGAGGATATGGGCATCAATAAACGGATAACCTTATTTGCAGGTAAGGAGGAACTATGGGTGGTGAACTGGTGATACCTCAAAACATCACCAAATAGACATAGACATGGCCCCCATGAAGAGACATAGACATGTAACAAGTAGAATGAAAAGATACAAGTGTACAACACCTCAAATATGTGAACAGTGTGCAAGACCTCACTCATGTGAAGTGTAAATTTCATCTTTTGAAATTTTGAAATGTAACCAACATTGAGCTTTTTCCGTTTCATTTACATTAAAACTTTTTAACCTGTCATGGGTGTTGCTGAAAATGATAGTCAAAGTTGGTGGCTGAGGAATTCAAACATGTCAGATTCAATGTTGATTCTTATGGTTCATTGTAAGCCTTGTGATAAAGTTTTCAGGGTGATCAAGAAGCCAAGCACCAGCTGAATTTGGTTTCACTGGTTTGGATGTGTTCAAAATTTTTTGTTTTGCACCTGCAAACTCACTTTTCAGTCGGAAAAGTTGAGCCGACAGCACGCAAGTAAGAAACAATAATTTGAATCCCAGGTGCTTTACTATAGGTCATCAAACTGCTATGTGCTAATACAAAATCATCAACAATCGAAGGGCATCACAACATCTGCACAGAACATATAATATGAATCCCATAAGCGAAGCAAACCTACATGGCTACATGACTAGGCAAAAAGCAAGCTCCCTTGTGGTTTACCAAATTTTTACACATAGCTAGTTGTGCATCCATAACAGGGCACTTGCATCATTCTAAAATTTACTTAAAATACATTCACATAGTTAACAAGATGAAGGTATTTCTGTCCCAAAGGAAAGTTGCTATGCAGATTTGAGAGAGTAAGCTGCAAAGGAATGATATCAAACTATTAGTGTCTAGCGTTCTTCTTTAGGCGCTTGGGGGGCCGCATTGCATCCTTCTTCAAATCCTCTGGAGGTTTCAGGTCAATAAGTGGCTGCAAGCATGTTTGAAATTCAAGAACAGTGAGAACCATCAAAGGCAAATCATCATTCTGTACAGCCTAAAATCAGGAATCAAGATATACAGCAGCAGAATCCTTGATGACAACGTAAACCAATGAAAATTTCAAGTGACAATAAGCTAAATAGGTGGCCATTCAATTTAATTTTAACTCTAGTACCCACAACTGAATAGAACCATCTGACCGCTTTGTTGTATAACCATGAAACCATAACACAAATAATCAGCCAGAAAGAATGATCAACAGTCCAAAATTAGCTCAGAGCAAAAACATCTGAGGGAAAAAACCTGTATTTCTAGGGTCAAGTACTACTAGCAAGCTTCCAAAATATAGAAAAATGTGCATACAACACAATGACACATGTAAGATTTAGAAACACTGTAAACTTCTCCCTCTTTATATCTAATTCTCAGCTCTTAGACTGTGCCCTAGTGTTGGGACTATGTTTCATAAACAAGGTGGGAAATCACTATCATGCCCACCCAACAGTCCAGAATGGAAATAAACTGACAGTAAAACCAGCTCTACTTTGCTTTATTACCTTACTGTAGAAACCAAACTTAATGGACGATACAGATTGCTTGATCAGGAGTTAAAGCATGTATAATGTGTGATCATACATACATCTTTATCAAATGAGTAATATTAAGCAAAGGAAACGTAGAACAAGTATGAGAGCATGGCATCTGACCTCATCCCCTTTCCGTTGAAGCTCCAAAAGCTCTTGACAGTATGAAAGGCACTCAGCATGGTACATAGCAGCTAACTCTTTGATCAAGGACTTCCTTCTAATAATGCCAATCACTTCAAAAAATACAGACAAAGGTTAGAGTCATAAAAGGTCACTATATGTCGCCCACAGAGAAAAAACTAAGAAGTCCTGCTTCTGCCATGAAAAATGAAACAAAATCTTCTCTGAAGTTGTTACTGGGAAAGATCATTACTTGGGTATGAAGATTAAAGTTTCAAGTCAGTTTGGATAACCACTCTACGCATGTTTCATCCTTAATCAAACCCAATTTATCTGAGAGTCAAATTACAGTGATATAGATCTAGCCATAAAGTTAACATCAATTATGAAAAAAAAGAAAGTTCATCTTCTGTTTCCCATCTCACAAATACTCCAATACACCTTTAGCCATAACACAATTTTGATTACTGACCACAACAATGAACACGGACTGGAGCCTAAGAAAAAAATTGAAAGAGAACCACAACATACAGGGTTAGCATTTGCAATTTGGAATCCCTTGCAAGCTTACAATTATTCACCTATCCCAAGTCTCCTTTTATCGTTTTAACCATTAGATTTTCACAATGTGATAAATTTCCTATTTAAAAAGTCATGTACTTGATAACCCTATAATATATCTGACCCCAAATCATTACAAATCAATCTCAATTGTGAAAAAATTTCACATCTTTCGACAAACCCAGAACCGAAAACATCATGTCAAACATAATCACAGTCCTGAATTCAATAAAAAAGAAGAAGAGAGAGAGAGAGAGAGAGAGTTACTTCGGCTGGGATCGAATGGGGGAGCAGGAACAGGAGGATCATCGATTTGAGTGGAGGGTGGTTGCTCATCAGAAGGAGGAGCTGCTTCTTCTACTTCTGGTTCTGGTTCTGGTTCTTCTTGTTGGGATGGCTCTTCTTCTTTTTCTTCTTCTTCTTCTTCTTCTTGACCCAAGTTTTGTTCTTGTTGGGTTTTTTCCATGGTGGGCAAACAATGGGGTTTGGGAATAAGAGAGTGTTACTACTAGTACCTTATTAAGGTTTCACAAGTTAGGAGGAATAAAAGGACAAGATTGTACGGCAACGGCACAACCCTACCGCAGGAGCAGCAGCAGTAGGGTATTGGGATTTCTTGGGTATTCTTGTTGTTCTGCTCATCTCTTTTATGGACCATGCTTGCTTGGTTTTAGCTATGCTAATACTTTTCTGCTCCACGACTCAGACTCGTACACCCACAAATTTTAAGTGGAGATATGAAATTTTCTGTTTTTTTTTTTTTTTTTAATTATTATTTGTTTTTTTTTTTTTTTATAAATAATAGTTTCTGAATCCAATATTACCCCTGAGCTAAAAATAAAATATACACTTTTTAAATAAATAAATATCACAATTTACCAACCCAATTTTTTTTTTTTTTTTTGAGAATAAGATACCTTTATTGATAATCAAAATTACAGAACATGGGAATGACCGGTGGTGGACAAGAACTCCCCACTCTCCTCCCTAAAACCTAAACCAGTTACGGGTCCGTCATCCAGAATGACCTCCTTGAGCCGAAAGGGCCCAACCCCTAACCACCTATATCGCCCAACCCCTCGGGCTACACAGAATCTCGAGAATCTCGATACCACCTCATAGACAACCACCATAAAAACCAACGCCCTCTTCCACACCGTGTCCCAATGATACCAGACCACGTGCAAGGATCGTTTGTCAGCACATTGACCATAAGATAAAACCGAAACTAAACCAACTCGTCCCCAGGAATGACACCAAATCCATGGCACCTCAATTTGACCCAACCCTAGCTCAAAAGAGTAGGGACACACTAATGACCAGAAAAAACTAACCAAAAGCCTAACCAAAAATAAAACTCTAAACAATACCAGACCAAAGTTATTATAATCAACTTCCCTCTCTCCAATTTCCCCGCCGGCAGACTGCCTCCACAAATCTTGCCCTTCGAGCTCACCTCCCCAGAGATACCCAATCAATACAGCAAGCCACACTGATACACCTGCTTGTCGTCGGCCGGATCCAGATCTGGAAAATCCACTCCAATCCAAACCACCGAGAAACAAGAAGGGAATCACCGTGCCCTTCCACCTCGGAAAGAAATCGCTCCACCCATCTGTGCCCATCCGCCTTGGAGCCCGAACCCACCTCTACAAACATCGCCGAGCGACCAACCTCCGAACAGAGACCAGCGCCATACGATCCATGGCATGCCGCCGCCATGATCTGGTCTCTGGCCCTTTGCTCCAAGCCTGCGTCGCCGCCAAATTCCCCCTCCACGCCTGTGCCTCTACCTGAGAGTAGAGAAGAAGCATGCAAAGCCCTGACCAACGAAGAGAAGGCAAAACCTCCATCTCCCGTCCGGCAACACCTGCCCTACGTCGTTGAGGCGGGAGGCGCCGCTGGACGAGCGGCAAACTCTCCTTCGCTCTTTCCAAACCCTAGTTTTCTCTCCTGTTTTCTCGGTCCTCGCAGTTTTAATTTAACCCAAAATTTACAATTTGACAATTTTATTGATACAAATTTAAACTCAAATCCAATATGCTTATCAAACATGTGACCCGTAACAACGTACCTAATTGCTGTATGAAGTACGAACAATGGAACAAGTCGTGTAAGGTAATATTTGATGGTCGATTTAAACGATATAAGATGCATGAATACAACCTACTTGACATAAGAATAGAGGCGTTACATGAATTTATTGCGTATCGGAAAAGTTGATTCGCAAATCATAGAATATTAAACGAGTCTTTTATGCATTCACATGTAAATGACATGCTTTTTAATCATGCATGTTCAACCCGTTTTATTTTATGCACATTTCGAGTAATATTATTGGATAATATAGAAATTGACAATCCTAAACAAGTAAACAATATCAAAGTTTTTTTTTTTTTTTTTCGATTGAGTCTAAAAGAAGGAATTAAGTTGCGTATCGAATAGGGTTAGACTTGAGTCAGCCAATGGGCCATATAGTGATGAAAGCCCATAACATTAAGATTAATAATAGACAAGACGGGTGAGGCTCTAATGAGGACAATTAAAATGAGAACTTTATAAAGACTTTCTAATCAACTGTTGTGAGACCTGCTTTCGATCACATCTCAAGAAAATCAACCGTTACATGTTTAGATAAGCATGAGTAGATAATTTCTGCAAAATTTCAACCAAAATGAAAATCTTAAGGCATTCATAATCATGATTTATCATTTATGAACATGTAAGGCTCATGTTTGACAAATTTGGTTGGTCCATTGATTTGATCCAGTTCGGTACCTTAATGATTAACAATTTGGAAAAAAAATTCAAAAGTGATAAGCTCATACATTTACCTAAACATCTAACAGTTGATTTGCCGAAATGTAATCGAAAAGTGGGTCTCATAACCATTGATTAGAAAGTTATAGTCTTGATTAGAGCCTCTCCCTAGATGGGTATATTCAATTTCTGGATTTTATATTTAGCAAATAACCATGGGCTTTTTGGTCATTTAAAAATTTAAATTTCTTAGTAAAACCCTTGTCTTCAACCTTTTGACCATAAACCCTGAGAAACACAGCAGCAACCAAATCAAATCTCCCCGCCACCACCACCACCATGAGTCTAATCGCCGGCTCCTACGAGAAATTCCTATGGGGCTTCAAGCTCAAACCCCAAAACACCGACCCTAATTCCAAAACCCTAACCCTAATCCCCCTCTTCTCCTACCCCTCCCACCTCTCCGCCATCACCTCCGTCGCCACCGCCGGCCCCGCCGCCGCCTCCGGAGGCTCCGACGACACCATCCAGCTCTACGACCTCTCCCACGCCACCTCCGTCGGCTCCCTCAACGACCACGCCGCCACCGTCACCTCCCTCTCCTTCTTCGCCCCTCCCAACCTCCCCGTCCCCCTCAACCTCGTCTCCGGCGACGCCGACGGCACCTTCTGCATCTACGAGGCCGACCCCTTCGTCCTCCTCAAGAGCCTCAAGCCGCACCGCAAGGCCATAAACGACTTGTCGTTGCACCCCTCCGGGAAGCTGGCTTTGACTGTGGGGAAAGATGAGTGCTTGGCGATGATTAACTTGGTGAGGGGGAGGAGGAGCTTTTATTGCAGGTTGGGGAAGGAGGCTAGCTTGGTGGACTTCAATGGGTCCGGGGATAAGTTCTATTTGGCTACTGAGGAGAAAGTGACTGTTCATGAGGCTGAGGATGCCAAATTGGTTTGCGAAATGGAGAATCCGAAAAGGGTTCTTTGTGCTGAGCCCGGCGAGGTTAGTGTTCGATTATTTGGTTTCGGTTTTTCAGAGTTATAGTTTGCACTTATGCTTATTGAGTGTTTGATATCTGTAATTGAACCAAGTGTGTATAGTATAGTTTGGTTGCAGGAATTGCTTCATTTGCAAGTTTGTGTTTTCGGTGTAGTAGCATTTCACGTTTTGTTGTAGACAAGAACTTACATTTGATAGAAGGGATTGCACCATTTGCATTTTCTGTTTTAACTCTACTAGCAATTCACGGTTCTCTTTGTGCTATGATATTTTTCGACAGTGCAATTTAGAATCTTTTTGGTTCAGCTTCCCTGAATTTTGAAGTTTTATTTTTGACAGAATGGACTTCTATTTACTGGTGGTGAGGATCGGGGTATTACAGCTTGGGACACAAACACTGGGAAGGTTGCATATCGCATTGAGGATGCACATTCGACCCGCGTTAAGGGGATTGTGGTGTTGAAAAGCAGTTCCGGTGATGTGGACAATGAGGATCCGTATCTTGTAGCATCTGGGTCGTCGGATGGGGTTATACGAGTTTGGGATGTTCGCATGGCTGTTAAGGATAATAAGCCAAATCCCTTAGCTGAGGCTAATACAAAATCAAGGCTTACTTGTCTGGCCGGATCATCTCTTAAATGTAAGATTTGTGCTTGTGTTTCATATGCTTGTTGTCCATCAACTGCTCTTCTTTTCACCAAGTAACATATTGTTTGTTTCTAGATTATCTCTTTGGTTATATTGTGTGGTAGCTTGCATTTTTAATTGTTAGATGGTATTTTTACCTCTTGTGATGATTTGTGCATCTCTTGTGCTAGAGTTTCATTTTCTCCCATCACTCCCTTGGTTGTTGCTACAACTACAGGATTTGAATGGCATGATTCTTCTAGCATGACTGAATTACTATGGAAATTGATAGTAAATATGGTCTTGAACTACATGTGGGTTCTGGATGAAACTGTTGTGCCTTTGAATTTGTTATCACTGTAAACCTAATATGGTCTCTCATAAACACATCATTTAGCCATAGTATCAGCATTAACCCATCTATTGTAAGGACAGTAGGCAAGCAAGTAAATACAGGGTAAAAGTTCAAAACTGAACCAAAGATTGGTGTTATTTCTAAGCAATCTCTAAATCAGCAATATCTAGTGTTGTGTTAAGATGTGCCGATGTGGTGAGTTTAGTATATTCCAATATACATATCTTGATGCTGCAATGAGATTTACGGATATAGGACTTTTTATGATTCTTTCTGTTTTCGTATTTCTTCTTTATGATACTTAATTGCCCTCTTTTTTTTTTCTCCCCATGCAGCTTTCAAACAGCCACAGGTTGGAAAAAGAGTTCAGAAAGAAAAGCATGATGCAGCAAAAGATGGCAAATAAGTTTATAACCATATCGTATGGCTAACCCTTGAAAATGGCTTGAGGATTTGTAGAGGCTTTATTTGTGTGTGCCTATGTGGTTGTTGGCATTGCCAATAAACCTTAAACTGATATTTGTTACCCGAAGGGGCTGTGTTGTTCCAACATATCAATTTTGTCTTAGAACTTGTTTGTAGCAGTATCAGTATCAATGTCAAAAGTATTTATTTGCCAGTTTCCGTCTTTCTCAAGTTTCTTTTTAGAATGTCTGGTATGAGGTTCGGTTCTGTAAACGTGATCACCCTCCACCCTCAAAGATATACATGAGTTTAGACTATTAAAGTACGAAGTTCTCTTTATGTAAACAAGCTAGACGGACAAAATACTGTATGTGCTTTGGAAAATCCCATTTACAGTGGAGAACAGAATTCAGAATCTTTTGTTTGAAAATTGATATCCAAAAATGCTCCTCCAATGAACAAAATGAGCATTTATGGAGGTATTTCTATACATATATCTGTATATTTGCTTCCTTGCTTTCCAACTCCAGGTTTCTTAACATGGCATATATTCCTTCTGATCTTGGATGAGATCGATCCGCTACTCGGAACTCATGTCGACGTCCATTTATCTCTACCCAGCTACAGCCTGGGGTTTTCTTCAGTCCCATATCCCTAAGTGATCTCCTGATCTTAGCAACTTCATCCCACTTCCCAGTTGCAGCCTTTATATTGGCAAGCAATATAAGATTTCCAGCATTATTTGGTTCAATAGTTATAAGCTTCTCAGCAGCAAAATCTGCAACTCCTGTGTCTGAATGCAGCTTACAAGCACTTAACAAAGGGCCCCAAACCCGAGCATCGGGTTTGAAAGGCATAGATTTTATGAGTTCACTTGCTTCATTGACTTGCCCGGCACGCCCTAGTAGATCCGCCATACAAGCATAGTGTTCCTGGCTTGGTTTGTAACCATATATATCAATCATCTCCTTGAAACACTTCTTCCCTTCTTGAACAAGACCAGCATTTACACAGGCCGTCAGTAGTCCTAGAAAGGTTACTTGATCTGGTTTGATACTCAATTCCTTCATTTGGTTGTACAGTTCGAAAGATCCATACCAGTCCCCATGTTTCGCATATGCACCAATCATAGAATTCCATGTGATTACATCTTTTTCATTGATGTTCTCTTCATCAAAAAGCTTCCGGGCCATCTCTATGCATCCACATTTTGCATAGCTGACTAGAAATGCTGTATTAACAGATGAAAGCGAGTTAAGGCTAAGTTTCATCGAGTAGCCATGAAAGTATTTTACATTCTCCAGTGCTCCTAGACTCACACAAGCAGGCAAAATGTTGATGACTGTAATAAAATCAACTCCGACTCCATCACATTTCATCTCCGAAAAGAGAGTAAGAGCCTCAAGAGACTGATCATGAGTCACATATCCTTTAATCATAGCACTCCACGAAACCACAGTCTTGTCTGTCACCAGGTCAAAAATCTTTCTTGCATAACTGAGACGATTGCATTCACAGTACATGTCAATAAGAGAATTATGAACCGACACTTGATAATCCGAACCATTTCTTATCACATGAGCATGCATTTGTCTCCCCAACTCGGTAGCTCTTAACCTTGCAATCGAAGAAATTGCAGGAATTGCCGTAAACAAATCAGCTCCAACCCCTGATCTTCCCATGAACCTCAACAGCTCCAGTGATTCCTTAGGTTTCCCATTTCGCGAATACGCCGATATCATTATATTCCAAACAACACAATCCCTCTCAGGCATTTCATCAAACACCAACTCCGCACTGTCCAACTCACCCAACTTGGCATACATAGACAACAATGCAGTATTCACAGACAAATCCCCACACAAATTGGTCACAACAGCCACACAATGCACAGCCCTTCCCGCCTTCAACGAGTTCAAATCCACACTCAACCTCAACCAGTTAACCACAGTAACCGAATCAAATCTACGCACAGGCATTTCATCAAACACCTTACCTTCATTTTCAAAATCACCATAGTTTCTATACATATCAACCAAAGCATAACCCAATAGATGACACGAATCAAAACCCAGTTTCACCACATGCCCATGAACCCTTGCTCCAATTCGCGCATCCGAAAAGCGAGAACACGACCTCAGCACAGAAGGGTATGTATCCCCATCTGGGTACATACCCTTCATCACCATTTCATCGTAAACCAAAAGGGTGCTCTCGAATTCACCTGAACTTGACAAGGTTCTCAAGATTGGGGTGTAATGGAGCGGAGTCGGGTCGGCGATGGAGTTGAGGACTTGGCGGGAGAGAGAGGGGAGGCCGAGGTCGGCATAGCGGTGGATGAGTTGGGAGGAGAGATGTGGGTCTTGGTGGAGGCCGTGAAGGATGTACCTTGCGTGGAGTTGGTGGAGGGTTTTGGGTTGTGTGCAGAGGTTTAAGAGAGATGGGAGTGTGCTGAAGGCTCGTCTGGTTTTGGTGGCGGGAAAGTGTAGGGATTTGAGAAGCATAGTTAGGCAGAAATGTGGTGAGGCTGAATCAACATTTTTGGTCAGGAAACTGTGACTCACGTATTACACCGTCATTTACAAAAGTCACCATTTTTTCTCACATTTGTGAATGACAGTGTAATACTTGAGTGACTAAAGTGATATATTTGAAACTTGAGTGACAAAGTGTCGAATGAGTCATAGTTGAGTGACCATTTATGGAATTCTTCTGATTGGTTGTTGGAAAAAAAAAAAAGAAAAAAAAAGAATAATAATAATGACGAAAGGAGGGAATGTGATACTAAACGGAGTTCCTCCGTCAAGTGTGGAGTTGCTCTATCCCTCTCGGAAGAGCTAAGAATAATAAGAAAGATGAGACAGATTGGAGTTTGTCTCAGCCCCAAGTAATCTCTCTATTTCTCTCCATTCCCACTCCCACAATCTTCACTTCCCATTTCATTTCCCAGGTAATTCCAGATCTCCCTTCTCCCAATTTCCATCCTTTCTTCTTTTCTGCAACAATCCTTCTCGTCTTTCCTGTATTTTTAGTTTCCAATTTGATTTCTTCACAGAACCCATCAGGGCTTTGGTCTCTGATAATGTAGGAACGTTAAAGATCAAATCTTTTTATCTTTTGGTTGTGTGGGTAACAGAGAAAAAACTAAAACCCTTTAGCTAATTCAGCTCCATGGAGCACTTTAGATTACTCAGCAACCCAATTGCTTTGGTTGGTATGGTTTAGGTTTTCACAATGTTTTCATTTCTGTAATTGATTTGAAAGTTTGAACTATCAAACACTATCCAATTGATAATTTTCAACCTTTACTGGTAACCAAGCCAACTACAAGTGATGAATTTGAAGGGTTGTCTACTTGGCATTAGAAAATTGGATACTTGAACATATATCAACATAGAACAAAAGACGATAATTTGCAGCACATTATTTCCTGAGGTTTTCTGAGAGTTAAACTTGGTACAGTAAGGTGTACGTTTTTGCAATGTATATTGTTTATTATGAATTATAAAGATTTTCATATGGTTTTGAATGTCTACAGGGTAAGTTTATGGTTTGAGAATTTGAGCTCATTAAAGTTGTGGCGCTTTTGGGGTTGAATTGCTGAAGATTGAATTTGATGGAAGTGGATGGAGGAAGAATCTTAAAAGTATCTAGTGGTGCTCAATCTATACCACGACATTCCAGAAAACATAAAGGTATGATTTCAATCTTTCCAGTATGTAACGTTGACTCGGTTGCATTCGGTTTTCTCCTCCAAATTTTTAATCTTGATTTTTCTATTGTTGATGTATACTACATTATGGTGGTTTTGTAGCTTTCTATCAATTTACTCAGCAGAGTCTCCCTGCTTGTAAACCTGTCCTCACACCAGCATGGGTGAGTTATTAGAACTGTAACCAACTTTTTTATGGTACATGATTCACAATCGACGTGAATTTTGTGATATTAATTTATTAACTATCTCTTCTGCAGGTGATTACTACATTTTTATTGATGGGTGTCATTTTCATACCTATTGGGCTTATTACTCTTCATGCCTCTGAGAATGTAATATCTCCTCTCTGCTAAGCTATATTCATAATAGTTCTTGTTTGCCACCCATATGTTTAGTGAAGCATAAATCTCTGGTTAATTATTTGTTCAATATTTGATTTGTAGGTTGTTGAAATAGTGGACCGATATGATACTGAATGTGTCCCAGAAGCATTCAGAAGCAATAAGGTGGCATATATCAAAGATAACTCGATTCCCAAAAACTGTTCTCGGTACTTGAAGGTAACATTCTCTCTGTAGTTATCCAGATCTCTGTATGACATTACTTGCAACTGGTTGGATTTGTTGTCAGATTCACTTAGAGTTGTCACCATAAACTACATTCATCAATCCACTATCTAGATAATGACAATCACCCTATTTATGGATTAATTATACAGAACCTGAATGTTACGGTACTAGAGGCAAGAACATAAATTTACACTTTGTCTGTAGTAAAACTGTGGAAGGGGACCTGGTTGGTAGGCATTATGAGAAAATCAAATCTAGGAAGGATGCATGCTGTAATTCCATACATCCTAGTGATTGCTTTGACTTTTGCTAGTGCTTATTATCCAATATGAGTCCGATGTCCTCTGATGCAAGGAACTGATGATATATTTCTTGTAAGCTGTTGTTTCCATTAGTCTTCAAGTTTTAGTCCTATTAGGTGATCCATGGATTTGAAAGTTATTGATGGGAGGGGAAGGTAATATGCTACCAAAACTTTAAGTTACTTATTCAACTTGTTAAAATTGAAATCTTCCTTATTGCATGAATTCTATAAGCTTTTTCTTGTGGTCTGGTATGTGACTTGATTTAGAGGTTTTGATGTAGTTTGTGTGCTTTCCTATAACCCAAAAATTTCAATAGTGTGGTTTGTTTCTGTATGCATTTTGTGAACATTGCTTTGCTTAATTACTTTTCAACTGAAACTTACCATACTAGTTCTTTTCCCCTGATCTTACTCAAGTTGACTCTAAATTTTACACATTTGTCTCTCTTTGAAGGTCTACAAGCATATGAAAGCTCCAATAAATATCTACTATCAGCTTGATAACTACTTTCAGAACCACAGACGGTGAGTCTTCTTTTGTATTCATGTTTACATACTGATGAGCCATCACTGACTCTGACTTACCCTCTACCTTTATGGGAGAAAGTCAATAATGTACCTGGTGTAAGAGTTTGGAGATAACAAGACTTATAACTGAAAGTCCTTTCTCTTCTTTTCTTATCCTTTTCAGTTCTCAGGAAAGTTTGGTTGCACCAAATGTTTAATAAGAATTGGTCCATTTTCTGTTAAACTTATGCAAGAAAAGTTAACTTGGATGTTACTGAGTTCAATCTCAAACTAAGATGATTCCAAATTTTCAGGTATGTCAAAAGTAAAAATGATCGACAGCTTTTACATGGATTGGGGTACAATGACACAGGCTCCTGTAAACCTGAGGAGTCCAACAATGGTCTTCCAATTGTTCCTTGTGGTTTAATAGCATGGAGTTTGTTTAATGATACATATACTCTTATTCGTGGAAGATCAGAGTTAAAGGTCAACAGGAAGAACATAGCATGGAAGAGTGACCGTGATCACAAGTTTGGGAAGAGTGTATATCCCTTCAATTTTCAGAACGGCACCTTGATGGGTGGTGGAAAGCTACACCCAAGAATCCCTGTAAGTATTACAACTGTACAGAAATCTATTGAACTTTTGCTTTCTGCTCCTATACCCTTGAATATGATACCACCACATTTGTGCAAGTATAGTTCTTAATCTCTGAAATTTTCATGAACTGTTGGTGACTGCTACTTTGTTTTATTAGCTAAGTGATCAAGAAGATCTTATTGTATGGATGCGGACAGCTGCACTCCCCAGTTTCCGTAAGTTGTATGGTAGAATTGAAGAGGATTTGAATGCAGATGATGTTGTGGTAGTCAATGTAACGAACAACTACAATACTTATAGTTTTGGAGGGAAAAAGAAGCTTATTCTTTCAACAACAGGCTGGTTAGGAGGAAAGAACAACTTCCTTGGGCTTGCCTGCACTTCTGTTGGTTCAAGTTCCATATTCATCTCTATTGTCTTCTTGCTGCTCCACATGAAAAATCCCAGGTACCACTTGCACATATATAGTTCAGTTTCACTCTCAATTGCATGCTTACTTTCATGATTTTTCATTTTTTCCCCATGAAGCATCGTCGTGAAACATATGTCTTACCTCTGAATATTAAGAACTTTATTTTTCTGGTTCAAACCTCTTAATATTACCAACTTCCTTTTTTTGGTCAGTTCCTGCAATTTTGCAAGTAGTTCTAACTTTATTACCGGAATCCACTGATAAGTGTTGTGTTTTGTAGGATTCTATAATTGCTGAAATGGGTTACCTTCTCAAGTTTGCCCTGCTGGCTGTCAGACTCATTCGGTTAGTCTCATATTCATCTCTTTTTGCAAGTCACTTGCCTTGGTTCTTTTCTTTGTATTAACATTTTGTTGATGCCTTGTACTGTGCACTTCTGCATATAGTTAATATTTATGTCACTTGTTGTTTTTGTTGATGCCTTTTCATCAATCTTCCGCCATATTCTTAATTTCAAATCTGGGTAAATTCTATTCATGAACTTCAGTACTTCACTGTTGTCTCCTTCTATTGCATTATTTGATTTAGTTATCTTTTCAGGCGCTGTAGGGAAACAACTTTTTTGTACATCTTGGAACAACAAAAGCATGTCCAGTTGAAGAGGCGATGGTACTATATGCGTAGTTTGGATTGAGTGGACTAATGAAGTCATGTAACCTCCAGGTACATGTACTGTAAAACGTCTGGGTAAATTGCAAAATGTACATGGAAAGAGTGAAAGGGGATCATTTTTTGTGAAATATGAAGAAAACAACATCCGAGCCCCAAGGTAGTTAGGTACGTGTTATACATGCGATATAGCATTTCTTTGGTCACTAATGACTGATGTTTCGCTGTATTCTTGTACTATATATATCATGAAAAGTTATTTTAGGTGCAAAGTTTGTAGTCAAGTGAGGTGAATGCTAAGCTTCTCCAGTATCCATTTTGACAGATTCAAGTTTTACATATTTTCATGTACTGAGTTAAAATTAATGAAATGTTCTTTAGACATCAAATTATAACAAGAACTAATGCAAGTATCAAAAACTAATTGTCTAGTCAATGTATCGACAGTTGAATCAAGAAATCACATACACTGAAATCAATAGTAGGTTTATGGATATATAGGAAACTGTACAACGCTGTTGTGAAAGGTAAATGAATTGGTTTTCTTACTGATTTACTGATTTATTCTTAACAAGTAATTGATTCCCGCCCGCCTAAATAAGTTCCATAAACTAGGAATTACTGTGTTAGCATTAAAGCACCCTCAAGTGCAAAAGGTATAAGTTATAGAATAGGGGATTAAGTAAGGATCGAACCCACGAGGATTGGTAAATCATTTCCTAACTAGGAAAAACTTAAAGGAAAGCTAGAAGAAGTATGCAAATGTACAATCACAAACAAAGGCTCACAAGTGAACCCAAGTTCATGGTGAGTGTGCAAAATGGTGTGTAGTGATTTGATTTGATGTTGGGAATAGTTTCGATTCAAATTGAAACAACTAGACAAAGTAAAGTAAACTAAGTTAAGCCAAACAAGTTAATATCAAATGGATGAGAGTTAGAGCTTAGGTTGTTCACCATAGCCTCCCTTGCATGCATTGATGATCAAACTACAAATGATGCAATCCCAAATACCCATTTACCCTCTGCATCCGAGTAAAAGTACTAAGGCCTAAACTCCTTTGATTTTATCAATTCCAACCAGGTAAGTTTAGAATTAACTACCTAAGAACAAATCCTATTACCGGGTAAGTTTCAATTCATTGTTCCTAGATGCATAAAGATTAGAGTTTAAATAACCAAGCAAGCAAACCAATCCTAGGTCTAGGTGATTTTAACTCACTACCGTCACATGCACACTTGGTGTGCTTTCATGCTCTTAATGTCTAGAGCTGACTAATCTCAAAACACTAATCATGAGATGACAAATGCGTTATACTTAAACTAGTCAAATTCAAAGCATTTACTTTTTGATTTAGCATGTGAAGGTGGTAATGGAAAATTGCATCAACATAGGATTCACATCAATATCATACAAGATTGGCTAGGGCTTTCAACCCTAACCCCAACAAATTCACTACTCACTTATACTAGATAAACAAACTTCAACATTCTAAGATACATCAAGAATAAAGAGTTAGGGAGCGTGACAATTGGTGATGCCAAAAGTGGTGGTGGAGATGGATCTCCAAGCTCATGAGGTGGTGGATGTCTCATTTTCCTTGCTCCAAGCTCTTGATGGTGTGGGAATGGTGAAACTAAGAGTAGCTAGTTATGATTTGTGGTGATGGAGGGTTATGGAATTGGTGGGAAGATGAGTGTGGTGGTGGAAATGGTGGTTGTGGATGTGGAAATGGTGGTGTGGTGGTGTAGAGAGAAAATGGGATGTCTTGGTGAGATTAAGATGATGAATGGAGTCAAGAATGATGAAGATAATTAAGGTCTTTGGACTCTCTTTGATCAGCTATGTATGTTCCATTGGTTCCAAGATGTGCAAGAGATGCTCTTATACCATTGTCCCCCAAATGGTCCCAAATTTGCAAGGTGACAAAATGACAAGGTGTAAGGAGATGTTTGAATTTCAAGTGGTAAGAGATTCTCACAACCATGGTCCTCCTTTGCTGGAGAAAGGATCCTCCATGAGTGGCGGCTCGCCAGAAAAGTCAATTTATAATTTTCTTCCAATCTCCATGTCTTCTTCTTCTAGCTTCTAATCTCCGCATTTCAAGCCTCAAATGGTCATTTTATCCTCAATGCATGGTTTCCTACAAATAAAAGAAAATGGATTAAAAAGGGTAAAATAGCATGGAAGACAAATCAATTTTCATAATTTTAGGGCACAATTGCATAAGTAATTTGTGACTCAACATACTGTCTTAAGTATCTTACTAAGTGTAGAATCCAATTTACCATGTAATGTCTCCCATTTCACCACCAAGGCATCTTGATTCATAATGTATTAGTATCATTATCAGGTGAACCCCCGAGACAAAATGTGAAATAACCAACAACAACAACAACAACAATTAGAAACAAAGGGCAAGAAACACCTATGGCTAAAAATAACTTCCATGCAAAATATAGTTCCAAGACATGTTCAAACATTTGCATTATTGATTGGTCTGCATTGCCAACATTTTTCCTCCTTTCCCTATTTTTGGGACCAAACCATCTTTGACCTCCCTATATATTCTATTCACTGTAGCCCATTGCTGTCCTTCCCCAACACACATTACCCACACCATTGATCCTTGCTTTGCTAGTTCCTTCCAAAACTTTATGTCCCTCCCAAACTATTTCTCAAAATAAACCCATTTCCGAAGAAGGGGGGAACTAGCAAGTAATTATTAAATCCAAGCAATATATATTCTTCTTAAAGAAAAATGGTGAAGGAGTTCAAAGGCATGCAAAACTGGGGAGAGGTTGCACCAGGAGCCCTGGTAACAACTCACAAAAAAGTTTCTAGTTTGCCTACACTAGAAACTATTATTGAAGAAGGATCAGAAGGCTTTGAAGTTTTGCCAAAGGGGGTCTTGGTATCTATTCTTCCTTTCCTCCTCTCCGGGGTTATGTACCTCATGATATGCAGAGATTTGGCATGACATGTATGTATGGTGCATGAGGAATGCAGTACATGAAAGAGCTTGAAGATTGGACATGCATGGTGAACAATCTCAGGAGCTCAAGGTAACATAATGTGTATAGGTTTTTAGCTTCACTAAAATCATAGCAACGTGAGTTGAGTGGAGTGTTTAAGTTTTTCTCTATTATTTCATTTTTGGTGAAGGTGGAACGGGTATTATCCTTCCATGAATTGATTTAATCAATTGGCTTCCCAAAATGTATCACCATCTTTCTCTCTACATCTGTACACACATAAATGCTCAAAGAAAAGTAATTTAGTTTTTACATCTCCGACTCAAAATCTAGATCTAATAACTAAACTCCAGTTAATGTATCTTCAAAACCACCTAAACGTGAAATAAAGGATATATCAAAAATCTTAATTGTATGAGAAATATGCTGCATCATTTGTATGGTAAAACATACAACACTGTTTGAACAACCCAATTCAAATTAAAACTTTCCGTAATCTCTAGCGACGGACAATCGTAGGAAAAGTTTTTAATATTTAATTCAAATAAAAACTTTCTTCGATCTCCCTCGACAACTAATTTCATGAGTACTTCATCTGCAAAGTTCTCTTTTCAATTAATTCAAACAAAAGCTTTATGTGACCTTTGATGACGAACAGGTTGTCACTTGTCAGTATAACATAAAATCCCTGAAACTTTTCAGCCCACATATGTATCGACTTTCATTTGTTTCACTTTAGGAGTATTTGGCTGAATAGAAGTCTCTTCTAGCCAAAGAAAAGAAAAGAAAAAAAAAAAAATCCTCTTGGCATGGACAGAAACAATGAAGCCAGGATTTCATATGTGGAGGGGACGAAACCTATATGAAGCCAAATAGTAATTACAAGCAATAACTTGAATTGCAATATTTTTGACGGTAACAATAATTTTGGGTGGGGAGCCAAAGCTTGCATTAATTGCAATAGTTTGGGTTCTTGTATAGTGATCATACAGTTCATACTACACCCGTAGGAGCATGAAAGTCACTTGTGCTCATTTCTAACTTCTTATTAATTTCGCGTATGAACACCCGTAAAGAGGCTAGTAGTTATAAATAAAAGCTAAATCATATAATTAATTGTCCTTGCGCTAGAAACAAGATCCAAAAACCGACAAATCTTATCACAGGTCCAGACCTACCTTCAATAAATTGGAAAGGAATGAAATCAAGAATGCATGTACTTCAGTTCATTTGTCGATGGGAGCCATCATAAACATACTGTAATCCATCAATAAAATCAATTTGGCAGCTAAACGCTCTAAAACATTTTGCGGTCGATACATACAAACTAGCTAGCTGTCGCTATCTTCATGTACAGTTTTCTAATCATTCAAACAGAAGATGTATACAACAGGAAATAATAAGAAGCAAAAGAAACGAAGACTGGAAGGAGAAACAAGACCCTCTTCGTTGCTGGAATTTCAAAGTTGATATTGTGAGATGATGTTGATCCTTCTTCGTCAATGGTCTCCAGCGTCGGGCATTTCGAAGTTCTCTGATATTGGGAGATGAGCATGGTTGGTGCAACTTCACCAAAGTCGTGGATGTAGCTCATCTCTTTCACCATCATATCTATGATGAATTGATGATCGAAATTTCGAAATCAAACGAGACAGCCTTATTATGAGAAATATAGGAGGAGCTAGCAAGAGAGATACCTTTCATGGATTATGGAGACAGAATGACTAAGGGGTCCTATATATACTGTTTTGGCACACACAATTTTAGGAGGTGGGAGCTGTCAAATGGCCATGTTGTGTTAATTATAGTTTGAACAAGTCTTAAGATGGTTCTAAAATTGGCAAATTCAATCTGTAAATTTGACAAAACCACATGTTGAAAACCGCTGATCTACAATGTCGAGGAAATGAGCAACCTCTTCTAGAAACTCCTAAAATGATGTAAACATATATAGCTCTAAAATCTTTTGGATATGTACTATATGTATTTCAACCTAGTACAAAGCCTGACCGAAAGCCTAAACCGAAGGTTGAAGTCCAAAATTTGTTCCATAAGCCTATTTTTCTTTTACTTTTGCCATTTTTATGAAAATGATTTAAATGAATGTATAGTTAGTGTTCTTAATAATCGGTAACTAAGCAGGAAAATAATATTTACAGTCTATTAGACCTGACCCAATACATAGAGAGAGGCTCAAGGTGAAGTAAATTCACAACGCTCTAGACATTGCAGTAACATTTTTTTTTCAACTACCAAATATAAAAAATATCTATATAATACCCATGGTATATTAATATGAGAGTTTCTATTGAGATCTCCAAATTTGCTCATTTGACCTCTCATACTCTCCGCACCTCCTTTTTGTTTTTAAATACAAATATTTGCTCACTAAACCTCCGTTTGAATTCCTCAAATAACCTTAATTGTACTATTCACATACAAGACAATAAAATACTCATTATACCTCTAATTCACTCACTACACTTCCATTCCTTGTTTTTTTTTGCATGCAACCCTAATAAATGCCCAAAATAGATTTCTAGAACTTTAAATCATGAATCAAACGGTCATAACACAAAAATTGATCAAAAGGTCATAAATCAAATGATTAGACTATGATTCCTATGTTTCTAACCCTTCTAAAAAATGAAACGTTATAGAAATTGATATAAATAAAATAAATCCCGGAACACAAAAGAAAAGAAGCAAAGAAAGAAACACGCAGCTCATGATTGCAGAAAAAAAAAAAAAAAAAAAAAATCATCGTCTCCCACCCAAAACTCTCATCCTCCAACCAAACCTTGAACGAAGTCTAGACTAGGAACTCAATAAAAGTTTTGGAACAATTTCTTAGTCTTTAATTTGTGTTAAAACTGTTAACGAAGAAACAGTCATCTCCATTAGTACGTTTCTCGTTACTTCTTAGCTTAATTAGACTTAATTAGGGTTAATTAGTTATCTGCATGTTTAGTTTATAATGTTGTCTAGCTGTGCTACACGTGGCATGCTCTCATACAAAGTGGAAATGTATATAAATAGCTCACCACCTACTGTAACAGTTTAAGACGATTTTTCCCAAAGTTGGTTAGTGAAAATATCTCATTCTCTCTCTCTCTCTCTCTCTTCTCTCTCGCTTTCTCTAAGCTCAGCTAACATGGTATCAGCCGCTCAGGTTCCGATCTAGGGTTTGGTCATCGTTCTCCTCCGAGCTTCCTCAGCTTTGCTTCGCTTTAGTTCCTCGTCTTTTTGCGCTTGATTTGATTCTGCTATCAAAGATAAGTGCTCTACTTTCTTGAAGATGTTCATCTTTATCTTTCCTGTAAGATACTGAAAAATTGAAATTGATTTGCTTCGAAGCTTCAGATTCTATGCCGATTATGCTTGAGCTGATTTGATTGTTGTTACAAGTGTTAAAGTGAAAGAAAATCTGAGAAATTTGTGATATTGTTGAGGTTTCAAAACCCTAGATCTTGAATATTTGTGAAGATGATTTGGTACTGAGGTTTCGAAACCTTGTTGCGTAGTGTGTGTGATAATTCTTAAAGAAATTCCTGAGGATTGTGTTATCTTCTTTGAGATTTGGTACCGGAGGTTTCAAAACCTTCTTGCAAGTATAGCTGGTTGATTGTGAAGTGATAATCTGAAGAGTGTGGTGTTTGTGTGGTTTCAAAACCCTAGCATGTACTGATTTACGAAATAGATTAGTATCTGAGAAAGATCGATTGTTCTTGTGGTTTTTAAGCCTGAAGAATTACAACTGTTACTCAGTCTTTGTTTCCTTTTTCATATATTCACATCATGGCTAGTTCTACATCTCAAGCTCGAACTATCACTACTCATACTACTGTGTATCTACCAAATATCCTACTTGATGAATCAAACTATCCTACATGGCTATTTCGAATGGTTTCTTTTCTCAAAGGCCAAAATTTGTACGGATATGTTGATGGCTCAACTTCATGTCCTGCTCAGTATGCATCTGTGTCTGATCGTGTTGCTGGCATTGCATCTACTGAGTATGTTGAGTGGAAGATTCAAGATCAGAGTATAGTTAATATGATTGGTCAAACTCTAAGCCCTGTGGCTATGTCTTGTGCTGTTGGGAGCAAATCTGCTCAAGATATGTGGTCAAGGCAAGTTTGTTGCACCAAACAGACAAAATATCTTGCAACTTAAGTCAAATTTGCAGAATCTGAAGAAAGGCAGTGATGACATTGAAGGATATATGAACAAGATTAAGGCTGCAAGAGATGCTTTGGAAACAGTTGGAGTGTTCATTGATGATGAAGATGTTGTTGTCACAGTGCTCAGAGGTTTACCATCTGAATATGCTGCAATCAAAACAGTTATCAGGGCTCAATTTGTGAGCTGCTCTATTGGTGAACTAAAAACACTACTCAAAGCAGCTGAGATTGATATTGAAGCTGAAAATCAACCTGAAACAGGTGTATCCCTCACTGCAATGGTTGCTAAGGGAAAGTCTGAAGCTTCTACTTCAAGCAACAATTCAAGCATTACTAGTGCTGAATCAATCTCTCAAGTTCTTACACCACTGTCTCCACCTGGTTTTGCACCTGTGCCTACTGCTCAAGGAGTATCTCAAGTTCAAATATCAGCTCAGGCTCCCTATGTTCCAATTCCAGCTATTCCCTATGGCTACAATCCTTTCAACACTGTCAATGTGCAAGATCCTAGTACTATTATGATAGGATTTTATGCAGGAAGACCAACTGGTCATTATGGTAATCAAAATGCAAGGTTCAATAACAACACTGGGAATTTCAGGAACAACAATCAGTTTGGCAATGGTGGAAACAGAAATGGGGCTTTCAAAAATAAATTCCATGCTGGTCCAATGACTAATTCTTTCTTCAGGCCAAATGGCAATGCAAGCAACAACTTTGTCTGTCAACTTTGTGGCAAGAATGGCCATGGTGCCAAGACATGCAGAACCTTGTCAAATTTTCAAGGTGCTCAAGGCAACACAAATGTTAATTGTTGTCAATACTGCAACAAGCCTAATCATACTGCAGACAGGTGTTATTATCTGATTAGGTTTCCTGGACAACAACAATCTAATCAGCAACAAGCTCAAGTGAATCAGAATACTACACAACAAGGCACTGCATTGCTTGCTACAACAAACACAACTCCTCAGTTTTGGCTAGCTGACACAGGAGCTACCAATCACATGACCAATGAAGTTCAACTGCTCAACAATGTTGCCTCATACAATGCATCTGACACTGTGCAAGTTGGTAATGGTAAACACTTAAATATAACTCACATAGGTAACACAATGCTGGGAATGTTGAAACTTGACAATGTGTTACTTATACCTGAACTTGTTGCACATCTACTATCCATATATCAGTTGTGTAAACAGAATAACTGCTCTGTGTCGTTTGATGAGTTTATGTGTGTGATACAGGACAAAGTGCTGGGTCAGGTGCTATACAAGGGACTGAGTAAGCAAGGATTGTATCCAATACCTTTTGATTTGCCACTGTACCTTCATCAACATCAGAATGCTTCAACTAGTAATGGAATCTGTCCTCCAAAATAGTCTACATATCTTGGAAGAATGGTTAAGCAATCTTTGTGGCATCAAAGGTTTGGACATCCTTCAAATGAAATTGTTCAAAACATGCTGAATAAGTGCAACATTTCACGCACACCAGAAAAAGACTCTCAGTTTGTGAAACTTGTTTACTAGGGAAGTTTCATAGATTGCCTTTTCCTCATTCAGTTACTATAAGTCTATAAGTGAAGCTCCATTTGAAATTATGCATTATGATGTATGGGGGCCATCACCTTATGTTTCTATAGATGGATTCAGATATTTTGTACTTTTCATTGATGATTGTACCAGGAATACCTAGATTTTTCCATTGAGAAATAAAACTAAAGTGTTCAGCTATTTTCAGTCTTTGTGTGCCTTTGTTAGTACTCAATTTTCTACTCAGATTAAATGTCTCAGGAGTGATGGTGGGGGTGAATATACAGGAAATAATTTCAAACAATTTATGAGCAGGAAGGGTATTATACATCAGGTTTCTTGTCCTTACACACCACAGCAAAATGGCATCTCTGAAAGGAAAAACAGACATATTAGAGAGACTGTTGTTACTTTACTTCAAGCTTCTCATTTGCCTTCTATTTTTTGGTATCACGCGTGTGCAATTGCTACTTATCTCATCAACAGAATGCCAACCCCAGCCTTGAAGATGAAGTCTCCCTTTGAACAGTTATACAAGAGTACTCCCTCTCTAGAAATACTCAGAGTCTTTGGATGTGCATGCTATCCACTGTTGAGTTCTTATAACAACAATAAGCTTCAACCCAAGACAGTGGAATGCATTTTTATTGGGTTTGCAGCAGGTTACAAAGGCTATATTTGTTACAATCCAACTAGCAAGAAGTGCATCATCTCTAGACATGTGTTCTTTGAAGAAAATAATTTCCCATATGCAGCCAAGATCTCAACAGGCCAATCTGCTTCATCAACACCTCCAATCAGCTCATGCTCAACACCTACTCAGTCTCTTCATCATCAGCACCAGCATGCACTTGTCCAAAACATCATCACAACAACTCAGGTATCTTCTGCTACTGAGAATTCTTCTGCAAATACTGATACTTCATTACCTGAGACTACACCTAATATACATGTTGATTCTATATCTGCTCCATTAATACAATATGTATCACCTAGTTCATCAAATCATTCTTCACATAACCTGCCATCGTCTGTTCAAACTTTGCATTCCCCTTTTAGTCATGATCGTCATACTGTCATTAACTTTGGAGAGGCCTCTGGGACTGTCACACTTGACACACACCCAGGAAATGGTACCATCTCAGTTGTCTTAGATTGTGATCAAACTAGACCAACAACTCAAGTTTCAGAAACTAACATCCTGCATCCAGTTCAAGGACTTACTAACACAACAATTAATGATCACACAATGCTCACAAGAAGCAAAAGAGGAATACTGAAGAAGAAATGTTTTCTTTCTGTGCTTCAAGACAAGTCTACTGATCTATCTACTGTTGAACCACACAATTATAAGATTGCTCTTACAAATCCTATCTGGAAGAATGCCATGAAAGAAGAGTATGATGCTCTTATGAAGCAGCCTTGGAGTCTTGTCCCATTACCCTCTGATAAGAATTTAGTCTATTGCAAATGGATTTTTAAGATAAAAAAGAATGTTGATGGTTCAGTGGCTCGACATAAAGCCAGGCTAGTTGCTCGGGAATTCTCACAAGAGTATGGAGTAGACTATGATGAAACCATCTCACCTGTTGTGAGGCACACTACTGTGAGACTTGTACTTAGTTTAGCTGCCTACTCCGGAAGGAAACAATTCACCAAATGGATGTCAAAAATGCCTTTCTTCATGGCATTCTCAACGAAGACCTATATGGTTCAGCCTAGCGGTTTTGAAGATGCAGCTTATCCTCATCATGTTTGTAAACTTCACAAATCACTTTATGGTCTCAAGCAAGCTCCAAGAGCCTGGAATGAACGTTTCACTCAATTTTTGCCTTCTCTAGGTTTTGTCTGCTCTTATGCTGATCCGTCTCTTTTTGTTAAAATCACTGGCAGCTCCATGGTATATCTTCTGCTCTATGTTGATGATATTATTATAACAGGTAACAATGAAGTACTTATCTCAGAGATTAAGCAAAACCTTCAAGTAGAGTTTGATATGAAAGACCTTGGTGATCTGCATTATTTTATGGGGTTGGAAATTGAGTACAAGGATGGTGGCTTATTTGTCTCTCAGCAAAAGTATGCAAATGAAAACTCATACACAAAGCAGGTCTTGATGATTGTCATACTCACTTAACTCCTTGTCAGTCTGGTGTCAAGTTATACAAAGATGGTGGCACTCCTTTAAGTGCATCTGATTCCTCATTTTTGAAGTCTTGTTGGCTGCTTGCAATACCTTACATTTACAAGGCCTGATATTGCTTATAGTGTCAATTCAGTGTGTCAATTTCTTCATTCTCCCACAGACTCTCATCTTCATGCTGTAAAAAGAATCCTCAGATATATCAAAGGCACTGTTGATCATGGCATTTATCTCAGGAGGGGTGATTCTTCAAATCCTACATTTCAGCTTCATGCTTTCTGTGATGCAGATTGGGCCGGTGATCCCAATGACAGAAAATCCACTACAGGCTTTGTCATCCTTCTTAATCTGTCTCCTATCTCATGGTGTAGTAAGAAACAAACTGCTGTTTCAAGGTCTTCCACAGAAGCGGAATACAGAAGCATGGCAGACACATCTTCTGAGCTACTTTGGTTGCAACATTTGTTCACGGATCTTCACTTACGGCTAGATAGTGCTCCCACGCTTCATTGTGATAATATCTCTGCCTTAGCTCTTGCTACCAATCCATTTTATCACTCCAAGCTTAAACACATTGAGGTTGATGTTCATTTCACCAGAGAACAGGTCAAGGCTGGTACTATTCGATTACAGTTTGTTACATCTCATGAGCAGTTGGCTGATTTGTTCACTAAGGGTCTCTGCTCTCCTCAACATCTTTATCTCTGCTCTAGCTTGATGTTAGCATCCTCCCATCAAGCTGAGGAGGGGTGTTAACGAAGAAACAGTCATCTCCATTAGTTTCTCGTTACTTCTTAGCTTAATTAGAGTTAATTAGGGTTAATTAGTTATCTGCATGTTTAGTTTATAATGATGTCCAGCTGTGCTACACGTGGCATGCTCTCATACAAACTGGAAATGTATATAAATAGCTCACCACCTAATTAGGTTAATTAGTTATCTGCATGTATTCGTCGGTTTCATTTATGAAGGCTTGAGGGCAGCCGCACCGGCCATTGTTCAAAAAAAAAAAAAAAAAAAAAATTAGTTATCTGCATGTTTAGTTTAAGACGATTTTTCCCAAAGTTGGTTAGTGAAAATATCTCACTCTCTCTCTCTCTCTTCTCTCTCGCTTTCTCTAAGCTCAACTAACAAAAACTAGGCAAAAAGGTTGTAAAGAAAATACTAGTTGATTATAATTCATTGTCTATAATTGTCATTTTGTAAGAAGATATATATGTAATTCAATAATTCTAAAGATATAGAAGTCAAATAAACAAATTTGGAGGTCCTAATAGAAATATGTAGAAGAAAAGAATTTTATCAAAAGATGATAAAACGGATAAAACTGTCATTTACCACAAAACAAGGAAAAAAACCACTTTTTTATTCCTTTTATTAGAAAATCTTTTCTTTTTCTATTTGTTATATAATTCATTGTTTATTTACTATTACACATTAATTTCCGTATCAAGAAGAGAAAAATCAAATGAATTATCGAGTCAAGAATCTAGTATATATTACTTCTTAAAAAAAAGAGTCTAGTATATATTAAATGAACCTAGGATCAATTAGATGAAAATGTTCCAATCAAAAGTTCTTTTTAATTTTTGTAATTGAAAATCAAAATCAAATTATCAAAAAAACCCAATAATATTAGATTCATAAGAATAAAAGAAGGAAAAAAAAAACATATATATAATTATAGAATTACCTACGGAAAACTTCAAACTTCAATATCAACTAATAAAGCAAAGATGAGGATTGAAAAAATTGGAGTTGAAATTATGCCTTCTAATATTTCTCTTATGTTTAGTGGCTAGCAAAATGGTAACAGATGATATAAGCGTCATGCTACAAAGCGATGAAAAGTTGCACTGAAGATGGTGAGGGGCTAGCAAAATGATAATAAATGATATAAACGTCATGCTACGAAGCGATGAAATGTTGCACTTAAAATGGCGAGAGTCCGTCTTTTGACTCTTTTCTAATTCTTTTTATCGGAGGAGATTCTTATTTTAGTTTTTTAATTAGAGGCTTTCCATGCCGAATATTTTGTCGGCAGCTAGCGGTGCATTCGATCATTTTTAATTTTGTTTTTAATAAGAGGCTTTTACTGATGAATGTTGGATAGAAAAGGTCACCCTTCTAACCATCCCCAGTTACCATAGCATATCGATCAGTCCTGTCCCGGAAGGGAAAAAAGAAATAATGAGAGGTTACAATGAAGTAAATTAGGGTTTATGCAAAATGTAGCATCACAAATTGAGAGATAGTCATCAACTCATTAAGGCACATGCACCTCGATCTATTGATATATCAATCTAGCCCCTGCCAATCTATTTCACAATACAATTTGCCTCCCTCTTAATCGTGATCATCTGCATGTCATCAGAAATTTCAGGAAATCCTAATATTAATTCCCACACACATATCGATCGAGTTTAAGCAATGTGCCTATACAATATGTAGTAAGAAACAAAAGAGAAAAACACCGGAAGAAGAAACACCACTCGCTTTGGCACAATCTGAAAGCTATGATAATCAGAAAATAGCCCTTCATCTTCAACGATGGTCTCCATTTTCGAAATGTTATTCGAAGGCTTCTCGTGGGGAATCATAAGTGCTGGTGCAACTTCGCCTAAGTCCTGCATGATCCTCATTTCCCTTCCCATCAGACCCATGATCACTGATATATTTTCTCCGTGTATCTATTTTCAAAGAACTATTAAGAAGGTAATGGTTCTTGAACATATATGAATGATGTATGGGTTTGGAGAGAAGCCCAACCTATATATACATGAAGAGAGTGAAGGTTCCATGCAAATTTTGGAGGGTGGTGGGCTGGACTTGCTTAACTAATCAGTGGTGGACATGAGGCCAGGGGCAAGTAATTAACGTTGATCTTCAGTGATTTTAGGAACAGATAGATTCTGTACGTAAAACCGTGAGGAACCAGAAAAGGCATAAGTGTGTAATCAAAGCCGCGTGTTATATATGTTATGTGACAAGTGGGTGGTTCAGGAGCAAGAGCATGGTATCCGTAGATTTTTGTTCAAGGAATATAGGGGGATGAGAGCACCATCAGATTGATTCTCCTTAATTAAGCAACGTTTTTAGCAATTTAATAGTATCCGTTAAGTGGATAAGTGCATGAACATGTCTAATCTACTAATTATGTCATCAGATAGTATTGAGAGAGTGAGGGCCGTTACTTTATGTATTTTGAGTAATGCTGACCAGTGAACTTTTTTTTCAGATACCATTACATATAGACGAAGATTTCATCCAATAATGTAGCATGCCACATAAGGTGGGTTGTAAATGGTATTCAAAAATATGATTCACCTAGGATTATTCGTGCATTTCATTGCAATTAATTCAACACAAACAAAATATTTTTGGTTTAGCATTTAGATGCTAGGTGAATGTCAGGAGGAGATTCAAATTTAAGACTATATATTGAATTTTCCAGTAAAGGTTAAACATATTAAAGAATTGTATCAAAAAAAAAAACATATTAAAAAATGACCCAAGTATAAAACCGGCCAAGAAATAATTTGTCACTTGAAAATATTCAAAAGACAAGTATGCGCAGTAGGGATCAAACTGAAAACCCTAAAAGTACGTCGACATCAGAAAGATATACTCGAGTCATAGAATAGGAAAGTAGCCAAACAGTGAAAGCATGGCTCTCTCTCTCTCTCTCTCTCTCTCTCTCGCTATTACGAAGTGGCAAACATGCATTGAAATTACTAGTACATGGCTCTTCATGTTACTAAATATTGGCCAAGGTGCATCAATCTATCATCTTGCATGCATGTTATATATTCATAGTTAGAGATTACGTAAACAAGAACTACAAATTGCAATACTAACATTAACACATACATACATACATACATACATACATATATGTATGTATGTTGCATGCATGCATGTATAGGTATTTTACGTATTTAGCGAGAGAGAGTAACATGCTCACAACTTCAGTTTTGTTTAATGTATATTGAAACACACACTTCAATTTTATTGAACATGCATGTCTTGCTCAAAACGAGTACCAATCCCTTCAAGTGTCTTATATTGCTACTTTGTTCTACATGCGATGCCTTTTGGAGTTCTGTACAGTGTAATTATATGGGACAAAACTGTTTCAGTGAGTTGGCATTTGCAGCCAATTGAGTTTTTGAATCCAACTTGCATCGCTTACTGATACATCGAAGTGATTCGGCTTTTACAATAATATATTTGAAAGTCTCGCGGAGGGTAACTCATGTGGACAAGAAAATCTTGATGATATTGTATTTGAGATATCACAATGTTGGAATAACATCTCCAATGAACAGTGATTGAAAGCTGTATCGATTATCGAATAAATCTCGCATGTAGCTAGAGTAGAACAAATTGTAGTACCTTGATTAGTTATATTGATGAATTTGCAGAAAAGAGCACGAGAAAGATTAAATAGTCCATACAAATTATATACTCGCTCGTACACAAATGACACATCATGCGTCTCTCGGCAAGCACTATATATCAAGCATATAAATTTCATAGGCTAAACATGAGGAAAATGATGGCGATAACGGCCACCATTGAATTCTCATGTAATTTATTAGTTTGTAGCTTATAACATGCACGAGTTTCAATTTCAAAATTGCATCCTTTTAACGTGATAACAAACTATAAGTACAAGTTGTGAAAATATTTACTGTTGTATCGAGTCTAAAATAAGATGTATCATTCAAAAACATTGACTATTATATCAAATTTAAAATAAGAACTTAGAGGAAATTAGAGATGATACTGTAATAGTAGGAACTAAAAGATGCGGTGAAGATAGTCAAGATACTATATGCATAAATAGAGTACGTGAATCGCTATCATTAAGCCTCTTAGAGCATGAAATTAATTAACTACATTCAGTTTGCAACATAATTTGTCATATGAAATAAAAATAATAAGCATGATGTTGTAAATATTATAAATATGTGACTATCCACGTAAATTCTCATCTTTTATGTCCTTAAAATGTAATCTCAACTCCTATATAAAAGGATCCATGAGAATGAATAATATATACTTTTACCTCCTCTTATATTCTGTGTCTGTATTCTATCTTCCTTATTCTCTAATTTATAACACATGACTTATTTCATTATGAAGGGATCAGATTATGCATGACTCTTAGTTTCAGTGATCACTATTTAGTAAAAATATACAATTTCAATTTCAGTGATCATATTTTGCTGAAGATGACCATTATCTGCTTTGATGTGTTGTATCATATTCTTACGAAGCAAATAAATTAAGGATTACTTTCTCAAATGATGAAGCAATTATCTCCTAGTTACAAGCTAGCTAGCTCTTTCTTTTTTCCTTATTTGCTCAAAAAATAGATCTATTTTTTAGAAGCTGGAAATTTGACTCACCCTCAATTATATGGAGCATATCTAACTGTTTTTAGTTTTTACATGCATCACGCTATAATTTGTACTTTGCGTCGCATGGAGTTTTGAGTCTAATTAACTTGAATAGTTTACTTGGAGCTATAGCATCCATGATATTATTAAACTAGTTTACATTATATAATGGTAGAAAAGGCTTCCAATAATAAGAGATCGCACAAAAGACTAACAATGTAATTGATGCCTACTTGAGTACGTAGTCATAAATATTAATATCTTAATTTCCTAAGTACAGTACTGGGAGTTACTGTAAGATGTCAAAAGCCTCTGTGCTTCCAGGAAGCACGTTGACAAGACTAATGATGAAGCAGCTGGTGAATCGGCTAGCTGACACATTTGATCTTGAACAAAATCGGCTTCAGGATCGAGATCTTCCTCCTCATATATTGTTTCTAAATGAGATATTTGATGAACTTGGACCCTTGAAACTGAAACTGCTGCAAGAAAGCGAGAGGGTGCTACTGCAGAGAATGGGGTTAATGAGGAAGCTGCTCTTTCAATACTAGTGCTCTTTGAGATTGGGAAAAGAGTAGCATTGGGTTGGACAATGATAATTGGGAGGGTTGCGAAAGATGTTTCAGTAGTATTCGCTGCCATTTTGATCTTGTTGTAATTAAGGAGCATCGGTCGACCTTGGATTCAGGATATGTAGGTATATATATATACACGATATTGATACAAATAGTCTAGAGATATACAGCAGGGAGAGGCTAGAAAAGGTAGTTGGTGATCAATTTGGTATGCTGTGGTCGATTTATATAGAGGTTTCTGAGGTTGTACGTCTTAACTGAAATAATTTTAGGTTATCTTATATTTCATTACAATAATGCCATTTGCTTAACAGTACTGATTAGTTTGACTATCCTCTAAAGCTAAACGATTGTACTAATGTTAAAGTCATTTTTCAGCTTGATTATTCTTGTACTTAATTATTGAACTATTTGTTAATGACTTGATGCAATATAAAATTTGAGAGAGAAAAATATGATTTAGCCAGTAGCAAATTCATAAGGTAATAATTATATATATTTTAGTGCCTGGAAAAATCGAGGCCAGCTTGGTTAGTGGTTAGGACCTATCATTAGTTTAAGTTTGATATACTCTCTAACTATAAGCTAACTAGCTCATAAGAATCAAAATTTTGTTCTAGTAACAAAATTGGCCAAGTTTTTCTCTAATAAGGTACGCAATTAATCTAGTATCATTTAATAAAGAGGGTAGGGCGAATTATCTCAACGAATGGAAGAGAAATATTAATCGACTTGGGTTAGTTGGAATTTGAATCCGCGTTGGTATAATGAATATGAAGTATGAACATATGTGATTTAACCATGAAGGAGATGGGCACATGAGTAGTACTTTATGAATTAATGGCACATCTTGGAGCTACTCCACTGGGTCTCTATCTGAATGAATTGGCTGCTAGGGCTTTTATCCAATTAGGTCTTGGCCATTCCTCAATTTGGGTAAGGCAGCATGAAAATGTGGAGTATCTTTTTTGTGCTGAATATATATATATATATATATATATATATATATGGCTGTCAAACAGATCGACTCGAAGACCAATTAAGCTTTACCATCTTCTTCAACTTTATTATGGCTTTTTGCTTTTATTGGTGCCCTAGCCTACTTGGCACGGCACTTACATACACTGAGCTGCGTGATGGGAATACAGTAATGGTCGACATCCAGACCGTGCAGGTTGCATTCAAAATGGATTAGATTTGCTCATGACAATGTATCGGTGACGATATATATGCAGTAGCCAATCAAGGAACTTTATCACAGTCCTGGAGATGGGTATGTAAGCATATTTTGAAAGAGAATGGGGCAATAGGACTGCCCTTGCATCATCCATTTGAATCTTAATATTCGTAAATCAAAATGCATACTAATTTAACTACATACTGGTTAGACTGTTAGCTACCCTAGTAATAATGGTAACAACTATTCCATAACACTAGATGTTTGAGTTATTCTTCCATTTTGGGAATGAAATCAATCATATGGGATCAAGGCTAAGGCTACTACAGCAAGCTTAAAATCTTGGCGATTTCAAATGAGTTACTGCTAGCATTAACCGCAGGATCAGATCATCAGCTACTAGTCGATCAACTATTTTCGCTCTATGGAGATGAGGATAGCTATGCTGAAGATACTCTATGAAAGCTTAAGTGAATCACTCTATAAGTCTACAGTCCTATATTAACGCCGGCTTGACCAGGTCATTATTTATTTGTTTTATCACTATATCTCTTACTTCATTTGGCAAAATGAGGTCAGTCGAGATGGAGGGCGAGTGGAAATAGCCTGAACAGGGCTTGAATGTCTGCTTCAGGAAAAGAAGGCAAAAGGCAGCCAGGAAATAATGGAGGGCGCGTGGCCCTTTATTAATTCACTGCTCTTTCTGGAAGTGCGACTGTTCAATGTTCATGCCTCGGATAAGAAGTAAAGCCTGCAGGCTGCAGGAAGAATGCATGTACAAAAAAATGTACGTACGTGTTTGAGTAAGATCCAAAACTCATTTATGGACCGACTCATTATTAAGACGATATTGGGACCAGATGCTCGAGCAGCCCATCAGCCATGCCAAGTGATTTGTATTCATGTGACAGCATCCATATCCATATTGAGCTATCAAACCCATATGTAACACACACACTTTCTACTTTCTAGCATGTGGATTGTAGGACCTTGTACGACGGTGAAAATTGATATGTTTATCTTTTTCTTTTTTCTCTATGCTAGCATTTGGATGAGAAATTTTCTACTATAAGGTGGCTAGTTCTTCACCTTCAGTTTCAAGCTCAAATCATCAGTGTTGTGATCGATTAATTCAGAAATGCTCACTTGCACTTTCTTATTAATTCATTTAGAAAAACTCTGATATTCCATGAAATGATATAGACCAACATACAAAACCCAAAAACTACCAAAATGATAGGAAGCATATCCTCCACCTTCTCTCCTCTCATTGTTAGTGATAAGTGGCTAGGATTTTTATTTTATTTTATTTTGGTCGAATGAGAGAACTAGATATAAGAGCCTTTTAAATCTATTACCTTCCTCTCTGCTATCTTCTTATTGTTCTTCTTTCATGATCTTTGATTAAAAATAAAAGCTAATTAATTATGAATATATAGTCAAATACTTCAGTTCGTGTTCTCTTTGTTTTCAATAAGGAAAATTGTCACAGACTCATCTATCAAATCGATCTTAATTGCGACTGCAAAGGCTGGTTAGTCCTTAAAGGATATGTGCACCTTCTACGAAACTTACCAATAATCAGTGTTACCTCAACAATACGGTACCTTAGCGAACCTAGATTGAGATATTTGCCAACCACTTCACCCTGAATGAATTTGAGCCAACCAAATGGAGGACCATAATTTCTTGGTAAAATGAAAGCTTCTCAATCGTCAAAAAAAGCCTTTTGTCAGCATCATTGTGTTCAAATCAATCATACGAAATTGAAACGTGGCACTGCAACTGACTACCATTTTAGCTAAGAAAAGTGCAATCTGAGAACCTTTCATTACCGACAAAAATGAAATCTGCAGAGATATCTGAATTTCCACCCGATCTTTGACACCTTACCAAACTAAGCCGTCTCATATGGAGGACTTGGAAACTTCAAGCCACCGCAATTAATATAAAAAGCAAGAGGACGGCACTAGCCGTTAAAATTTGGATTTGACAGTGCTGAATAAGACTAGTGGCTCTCTATAAGCCTAAGCAAGCATGAAGGGTTCATGCATTCCCTTATAAATTTCGTAGGGTGTGTTCATTCTCATCAGCAAGCAAACCTCTCACTTGCGTTTCATCTCTTTGCTCTACTGTTCATTCTAAAGCTCTCTCCTTTTCCTTCTCAATCTTCAAATCAATCTCGCTTGCGAGCGAAGAAAATGGCAAATGCACGACTAGCTAGGTTCATTACAGAAGCTGCACCACCACAGATTGTTAGTGTCATGAGGCGCAGAACTTCAAAGGTGTTGGATACAATCACTGAGGAGGACAGAGAATATGCTAGCCCTAATGATTCTCTCAATTCCTCACCGAAGGGTTCATCCGCGTTGCCCTCCTCCTCGCCATCAGCACCAAGTTTTGGTTCTGCTGCTGCTGCTGGTACTGATGCCAAGTACTTTCTGAAAGGAGTTCACAGGTCTTTGTCGATGTTCCGTTGTCACTGAGAGCCATTGAAGGCTGAGAAAATAAATACCGAAAGCGGCCTTGAAGGCGTTATTTTAAGACATAATTAAGTTGCAGCCGTATTTTTTAGGCATATTTTTATCCTCCTTGGGTTTTTTCGGTTCAACTATTGTGGTCATGGAGAATATGACCAAACCAGCTGAGCTGAGACTGTAAGGGAACCATTTCTACTAGACGAATGGGGGATTGTGAATGAGCAATTATATATGTTGTACAGAGTCTCTACTTTCTATTAGTCAGTAGTTCAAATGTTGAGCAATGCTTTGGCAAATCTTTAGTGTGCTATGTTATTCTGTCATATTATGTAGATCACAAGTAAGGATCCTACAACACAGCCTTCTTCTCCGAAACACCTCTTATAAACGAAACGGCCAAAAAATGAAAAATTCTAGTTAAGCCTTTAGTGTAGAGAAATATGATTGAACTATGTATGAAATTTAATGATCTTAAGCCATGCCAATACCTGCATTAACAACAGTTAAGAAAAGAGGATATTGATTGAACAACAATTCCAGGAAGTTTGCTTCTGGATCTTGAACAGGGATACAAATTGAGTATACATAAGGCAGGTCAAAAATTCAGTTTACGTTGTCTTGGTACTATTATCGCCCTGAACATTTAAGTTTATAAAACATCTCCTTATATAGTATTCTGCAGTCAACTTGCACCAAATAGGAATGTCACTTGCTTCTCATACACCACAGTAGTTCAAATGTTGAGCAATGCTTTCTATTAATCACTGGTCACTTTCTTTCGCAGATTGGACTTCTTTTCCTTTCACAACTCAAGAAAACTTGGAACCGACTTGTCTCTTCTTCGATGATTCCATTTCAACCGTCTCCTTCAGTTTCTCCTTTGCTGCACATTGAGAAGTAAAGAAATTAATTTAAGTGCTGGTTAAACATCTAAAGGCACCCACAGTCATCAATATGAAGGGGAAAAAAAAAATTCTATATATGAGATAAGAATCTACCAGATTCGTAGACACCGTGGAGCGGTTCAATGTAATTGGAAGGAACAGAGTACTTAGAGCAGAAGTTATTCTCAGCTTTGCGTAACATCTTGTAGAATCGTTGAACCTGGTACAATAAAATAAAATTAGAGTATCCGAACAGTTGAAGTAGGTATGTAAGGTTATTATCCAAACAGAATTCCTTTTCTTTCATCTTTTCATCTGTTCTTTCATTTCCCCATTTGTACTGTTCGCAAAGGTTTAAAAGCAGATAGAGCACCAATTTTAGGTATAAGAGTTGAATGATGATCAACACTTACATAACACTCAACCCAACCATAAACTTATGTTAGATATTGATCAAACAATTCAATATAAACGGTTGCAAAGTCAGCCAAACAAGCCCATATTGTGAGCAAATTATCTCTGTTGATAAAAAGAATACTTAAAGAAGCAAAAAAAAGGCTGACATTTTCATGGCCTATATCAGGGTAAACAAAATCAGCTTATACATTAAGCTCAACTGAAGATTAAATAAAGTCATCACAAACTTAAACAAAAGGTCTACTTTACACAAAACCTCATAGCGATACACTACTCATTTGTGTGACTCATCCAAGTTGCACGCTTGAAAACAAGGTAAAATAAAGGAAACACCAAATTCAATAAAGGAAAAGGAAAAATTGGTTATTATTAGTAACAATTTTTTTTTATCCCATTGAGCCTTGACTTGAAACATGTGTTGGTGTAGAGATTAACAAGACCAAGCATACCTCTTTTTCACGCAATAATGAATAGCAACAGCCAGTTTGGCCAGCTCTTGCTGTTCGTCCCGCACGGTGAACATAAGTCTTTATGTAGGCAGGCATATCATAGTTGATCACATTTCTCACCCCTTCAACATCCATTCCACGAGTCATTGCATCAGTTGAAACAAGTACTTGAATCTTTCCTTTCCGAAATGCCTCCAGTGTCTTGCTGTGATAAAATAATAATAATAATAATAATAATAATAATAATAATAATAATAATAATAATAATAATAATAATAATAATAATAATAATAATAAAATTGAAAAAAATCAAAAAATTTAAAAATTAATAATTAAAAAAACAATGTCACTTTTACTTTCTTGCTCACAGGTTATGAATACCCTGATTTGTTAGACACAGATAAGAAGTGTGTTTATAGGAACAAAACTTATATATACTGTTATGCTGAGTCATATGCTCAAACATAGTCTTGGGGACTTGCAATTATCAGTGAACCAAAGGAAAGTCACCCTGAGAGAGCCTAAAGTCTTAGGCAAAACCACCATGAAACACAAAACATTATATCAATAAAGCAAATGTCTTTACGCTAGCAACCTTTCTTTTGGATTGAACTTTTCAAGAACAGTGATTAGTCTCAAGTAAATCTATCATGGAAGCTCATATGACTTCAGGACCATAGCCTGCGACAAACAAAATGTGGGTTGAACTGACCATAACTTTTTCTTTTATAAAAATCTAAGGCATATGCACACCCACATTCCAGAATTCAGTTTATCAGATTCAAACCAATTTAATGTTTGCCCACATATCCCATTCTGTTATCATACAATAAGTAATGTTATCATACAATAAGTAAATAAACCAAAAATCTACCTTCGATGTCGTTGAACGCGTGAATACTCCTTTATCTTGAAAGGCAGTTCATCAAAAAAGTTCAGTAAGGTGCATAGACGATGAGTCGACTCCACTGATGATGTAAAAACGATGGACTTCTCGTCCCCTAAACTTTGCAGGAGCGCAACCAAATATAATGGTTTGTACTTTGCTTCACAGAACTGTACAGTACACACAAAAAGAATAAAAGGTTTCAAATCAGCAATAAGAGCAGCATGAATTGTGTTTGTGTTGCTTAGAATACTACTTTAGAATCCATTACATAAACAGAGCCACTCTCAAAAGAATTCAAGTGTTTGTCAATCTAGTCATGATGGCATACCACAGTGTAGGACTTCAATGTTTCTGGAAGCCGATAACGCATTTCTCCAGTTGTCAAGAACAAAGGATGATGCAGATCAAGTTGAGCTAGCTTGCTTGGATCCTGGGTCAAAGTGGCAGAAAGAACCATCTTCACAAGCCTGGGGTAAGGTGTACCTCTAAACCCCCTCTCAAGACCACTGTGACAAATTTGAGATAACATAAAAAAGAGCTCAAAACAAGAGTAAAGTTTCATTTTCTAAAGAACTCTAACAACCAAAAATTGTGAGACAGATAATCAAATAGTGGCTTTCTGTCATACTGAAGGTTATTAATTAAATATATATTATTATTTCCCTCAACAGCAAAGATCCCCTTGCAACCTTCAAGTCACAGTTTCAAGCCTTACTTCTCGCCCCAGTAGCAGTTTAAAGCTTTACTTCTACGCAAAGTTAAATAATAACTCTAACTGACAAATACAGAAATATGCATCAAGAATCCTAGGACGAACATGTTAAGAATTGGTAATAGTAAGTATTTGCCATATCACATGCTGATAAATTATTGCATAGAATGTACAAAAACCCTCAGGTATAACCATGTTTCTAATGTATAACCACAAATGTGCTACTTATAGATAACTTATAATATAAAAAGGTTGAGACATGTAATCCTATTTATTTCCAAAAAACAATGCAAGTCTAGTTCAAAATAGAGGAATGACATGCTCAATGCAGTGTAAGCACTATGAAACCATTTTCAACATAGACCACAGGACACAGCTACAGTTCTGTAACATAAACATATCCAAAGAGAGGTAAATGGACATAGAACTTACGATCTCCTTATGGTTCTGAAGGAACCAAATGCTGAAGGTAGAAAATTTTGAGCACGAGGAAATAAACTATCATCATCAAAGCGAGTTAATTGAAGCACAGTGGGTAGCCAATTCTGGTATGCCTCCCTGAGTAATCGATCTGTTTCATCAACAACCTATAAATCATCATATGCTTTGCCGTATAAGAATTATCAAAAAGTTGCTTCAATTGGACTCCCATCAAGACCATACATTTTCTAAAACCAATTAATATAGTTATATCTATAATTACTGGATTCCCAGTATCTGATGAAAAGTGCAGTAGCATAAGCATAATCTGCTACTTACAAGATAACAGAGATGCTCAAGCGTAAATCCCTCAGTGTTATTGATATGGTCCATTAGCCTTCCGGGGGTAGCCACCAATATGTCCACCGCACTACGTAATTGAGGCGCACGATCCTCTTGGTCGAAACAAACGCCAAACTCAAGCTTAGGCTTATCAATAAGTTCTGAAATCTCATTGGCAATCGAAGTTTGCCCAACTGCAAGACCAACTGACAAGCCCACTGCAGGAGCAATTGCAGAAAACACATCTTTCACCTGAATAGAACAACCAAACACAGACAATGCCACATGAAAATAACTCTCAGATACAAACAGGACACCGCAAAAGCTTAAACAAATTTCTTCTCAAATCTCACTGACTACAAATTCAAATTACAAACTTGGAATCGAAAGTGCTAGAAGAGTATCAATAAGAAGCGAAACAGACCTGCAAAGCTAAATCATGAGTTGGCAACACAACTAGAGCACGTAGGCATTTAACATTGCGAGTTGACAAAGCTTGCACAATTGGCAAAGCATAAGCCAGAGTTTTCCCACTTCCAGTAGGTGAATTAACACACAAGTCACGCTGAAACCCACCAGGCCCAATAGTCTCTTCCCAAACAGCAAGCTGAACTGGGTACAGGGATGAGATTTTCATCTTCTCCAAAGCCTCCTTCAACCTAAAACAACAGTAAAACCCCAAAATGGGGCGTTGTCATGAACACCCATTACTCAATGAAATTGAAAGTTCTGATCTTTTGGGTAAATTTGTGGCAGACAATTGGGTTTGTTACCTGGGGTCAAGGCGAGGCAGAAGAGAAAGGGGTTTTTCGTCCAAGGCGCTGACGTCAATTGGGGTTCGCATCCATGGCAGGACTGGTATGCTCTTTGGCTTTTCGTGTTCTTCTTTTGGTTTCCGAATTCGTTTACCGTCTTCTCTACCCATTTCTTAAGATTTGAAAATTTGTAAAACCCAGTTCAGGTTTCTTCGTTTTCTTTGCCCAGAACTAAAACCCTTTTCGATGTCTAGGGTTTTAGAAGCACGGATCTTTATTCGGGTTTGATATTTGACCCGGATAGGAGCCCCAGTTTATTGGAATGGATCAGATACACACGATCTAAAGGTTTGGATGACTTGTTTCATCCGGCCCACAATTCATTCTTTGTATCCAGCTACCAAATTTCAAACATTTTCTAATGGATGCTTCTATTTATATCTCCAATATTAGCATTTCGCCTCCCATTTTATCGCGTGATAGTTAAATAGAGCCAACTCATATACGAACAAGCACACAATGGAAAAAAAATACTTCACTTCAAACCCAGCATACAAACTAAAGAATTGCAAAATGAGTGCGGACAATACCCTTAAAAACTAGATGAATACCAAATACCTTTCTTAAGTTTAACTTGAGCAATCCTACTAGCTTTTCAACTTACAAATTTGTTCAGACTATTGTTCCCTAATATCATAATTTGGTAGCATACTGCATAATATTATTGGACTGCACTGATATCATAATTTGGTAATGCAGAACATATCTGCATTTTCACCGTTTAATTTTTTATTTATTTTCATGAGTAGATCATTTCTGCAAATTGTCAGCGAAATTTCTAATCGTTAAGATACCAAACTTATGGGACTTGGCTAATGTAGATCACAATCTCTTGGGAGAATGAGTGAGGCTAAGTTTATCTTTTTCTTCCTGGGTGGGCAATGACTGCGAGAGTGAATGGGTGACCATATGCCTTTAAAAAGTAATTCCCTAATAATCTTTAATTTATGCTTGGCTTTCGCTTTCACTTTCACTTTTGCTTTCTTAAGAAATAAAAGATCTAATGTAAAAGGAACCTAGAATCTATATGCATCTAATACTCTACACATTCTATAGAAAGATAAATATGTTTAGACAAAGATCAATTACCCAACATTATTAGCAAAATTATCAATCATATTGACTTAATATATATATATATCTTACCATCCGTCCAAGTTTTATATTGCCATTTGCCAACAAACATTTAATCAATAAAAAGATTTGGGTGTAAAGTGCATCTTATGTTAGACGATAGTTTAATATAAATGCAACGTGCCAAAATTTTATAATTGATAATTACGTCACTTGGGTGACGTCACAGTATCAGCGACAGTAACAGTAGACAATTTTTTTCCAGCTGCACTATGCCATTGAGTTCTGACCTGAACTATTAACAGCTGACATCATCCCCAATTATAGGCTTCTCGATCACTCTATTCCTCAATATATGTGTGTGTGTGTGTGTGATTATTTAATCCCATACTCCCATAGTGTATCCTTCTCTCCTCTTGTGCCCGCTCTCTGCTGAAGTTGTAATTAATTAGTACCAAGTTCAAGCGAATCGCTCAGTCCCAGCTTTGTCCGGTACTATATAAAACCTCAAACTTCTATCATCTGTATAAGAAGTTCCGAAGCCACCTTCTACTTAGTACTTGTATATAGGATTGTTTGAAGTTATGTCTGATCACCCAGTCAAGAGCGTTGTCGTAAGGTTAGTTTCTTCAATTCATGCATTTGTAATTTTTTATTATATGTGAACATATATAACTGTAACGAGTGGTACTGCGCGCGCGTATATATTAGGATAGGCTTAAGAAACCAGATTAGTGATTACTTACATGTTGTTTCATACTGGCCAACAAGATAATTCAATGGTTTTTGTTTCCCTATCTGAACAGTGGAAATGTTTTATGTGTTTTTTTTTTTGCCAGTTCACTCGATTGCAGCAATTTTTGCATTGATGGAGCTTACGATATTCTTAGTTTCATACCTAACTAAATTTTTTAAGATGTATTATTAAGTTATGTTTGAATAATATAGTATATCTATATCTCTACTACTATAAATGAAGGCCCTCTTTTAGTGTTAAAGGCTTCACCAAATTTTGAAGTGTCTATAATACCATTTCATAACATAATTATTAAATTAAGTCAATAAAATACTAGCATTTCTCCACACATGTTTTGCATGTGCAAGTTATTATTATTTTTTTCAGAAAATAAAAAAGAAAAGAGTTAGTTATTGCAGAGAAAAGAAAATGGGAGAGAGAAAAGTAGATTGTGGGTACTTTTTTTAATTTTTTTAATATAAAAACATTTTGTAAATGTCTTAATTATCTTTGTGATTTAATTAATTCTCAAAGTTTATTAATCTTCTAGGGTCAATTATGTCAAAATTTTAGATTTTGGCTAACAAAGCTTCTTATCTTAATAATAGTATAGATAAATAGATAAAAGTGTAAATTGAAATTAAAAATAGACAAACCACCACTATTCTATGTTATAAAAAAAAAAAAACTATTCCTTTTAGTCGACCATTTTCATTTAACACAATGTCACCCGCGACAAACGCGGGCATGTTGCTAGTTATTATTAAGAGAAGAGAGTTTGTCAGCCAAAACAGAAAATTTTTACCAAAATATTCCTCAAATATTAAAAAACATTTGAACTGAAATATTTGAGAAAGACAAAATTGTCAATTCACAGATAAAAGAAAAACAAAAGAAATTTAACAAAAAAAAATCAAAAATCAAAAATCAAAAACAAAATATGTGCAGCAATTTTCTCCACATTCTGTGGAATAACTTTCCACGTAATTATCCACACCCATAAGATGTGTTTGAAGTCTAGTATTTTTTTAAAAAAAATTGACTGAGGCACGGGACCAGTTCATCTCTCTTTTTGTTTTTTATTTAATGACTACCCAGTTGGTCTCTGAGTCCGTCCTCTATGTGTGTGTTTGTGTGGGGATATCTTTCAAATTTTCAATACATGCTATAATTTGTTTATCCTTTCCAATCTTCTCAGCGTTGCATCACAACCAGGATCCAGTTTCGACGGTACGGACAGGCAACGCTCAGATATTCGGACTCTAATTAAGAAATCATGGTCAACAGTTACAACTTCAATTAAGATTGCATTGTTAGCAGTTCTATATTCGCCTGCAATAATATTGGTAGCACTTAAAGATTCCCTTGCAGATATATGGGTACCATTGGGACGTCATGTTTGGGGGGCAATTATAGGTAAAATCGAGGTGAATCTCAGTATGCAACAACGGAGGGAACTACTAGTGACATTAGTTCCCCATATGGTTCTATGTTTGACCATGACATTTCTTCTGCCCATCAGTTTTCTGCGGAAACTGATATTAATAATGGGGAATTTTCCACCTATTACGCGGGAAAGGATACTACATACAATATCTTGTATTGCACTGTTAGTGGATCCTTTGTTCTTTTACATTCCATTCATCGATGAGAAAAGGAAGTGTATTGGAATGGACAAAGAGTTGAGGGCTGTAGTTCTTGCATTGCGATCACTTATAGATCTCGCTTTCGCACTCCATATTGATGCTCTGATCGACGTGAACGACGTGATCTCCTATGAGGAGATCACGTCTAGGGGTTTAAAGTGGTTATCTCAAGATATCATAATCAACGTCCTTCTTATTCTTCCCATCCAACAGGTATGAAGAAAGAAAACTTTGTGGTATAAAATTGTTGTAGCTAATTGCCTAATTTGCTATTTTTGAGTTACTTAATATGACAAGAATTTTCTGTAATTTCTTTTCCATCTTCCCCTAATATGAGTTGGCCCAAAAAGTGCCTAACATAATATGTTGGTAACTTGGTGTATGTCGGTGAGTACCTATAAACTGTTGCCTAATATTAAAATGACTGTCCAGGACATTTCTATAATATGTTGGTTTTTTATGTTTATTCAAATTAGACATGGTTGTTTATGTCAACTTAATTCGGTTCGTATATTTATCGTGTGATTTAGGGTTCGTATACTTAATTTGAATAAACATAAAAAACCAACATATTAAATTTTGGTATACTTATATAAAACCAGACCATTAAAAAACGTGTTCTTATCGAATGACTCAATATAAAACCAAACCAATATACTTCACACCAAATTCTTATAATATCATTTGTGTTATTTGCCACGTCAAACGAAATGCGTATAATCATTTGGGTATACGTAGTTATGTAGTAAACTAGGTAGTGGGCATTTTAAAAAAAAAAAAAATTAATGTTATTTTTTCATTTTCTTTAATACCCTTGTAGTACTAAAGTATATCTAAGTTAAAGGGGCCATATGAGAAGATTTTTAAAGATTGGGAAACAAAGACTCGATCTTCTGTAATTAAATGGAGAAAAAAAAATAGTAGTCTTTTACAGCAAAGTGTTCAGGTTTCATCAAAATATGTATTGCTCAAATCATCCTTTAGTTTAAAAAATAAAAATTCATAATGAAATCATCTAAACAATTATTTTAGTAAAATAAAAAATAAAAATATATAATTATAAAAAAATTTAAAAAGTGGGTGATAATTAAACAGTTATTTTATATATTTTTTTCAATGATGTCATCTGCACGTAATTAAAGTTTACTTGTTGACTCTGAGGCTCTAACCTGTTTCAATTTGTACAGGTCATAATACTAACTATATTTTTCAGAATGAATGGATCTGGATTTCTATATGAAACAGCAATTGGTGGCGTGTTTCTTGCTTTGCAATTTATTGCAAGGGGTTGCCAACTCTACCACTTCTGGAAGCCATTGGTTGGAAAATGGGCCACAAGTGCATTCTATTTCCTCATCTACATCTTGACTGGCCATGTAAGTTTATCTCTTCATTTCTTGACAAAAAAAGCTTTCTCTCTTTATTGGAAATGGGCCAAAAGAGCATTCTATTACCAATAACTCTGGTTTAGAAAAAAAAATCTGCACCGTGTTGACTAACAGTATGATAAATTGTTACGTTCATCATAACGTTGTAACTTGTAAGGCAGTGGGCATTTGGAAGAGGGCTTGTAGTTCACTCGTCCACTTTTTTTTCTTCTTATTATTTCTTTTTTTCCTTGTACTCACTTTCATCAAAATACCGCATTTTAATATCTCAGATCCTCACTTGACAATAACGGGCGGTATTCCAAGATCATAAAATAACTATTCATTAACTAGCAACAAACATTGTTTTTGGTGTATCTTGGGTAATTCACATGAAAAGGTTGGATTAAACGAATAAATATTTTTTTTTAAATGTAGATGGATTGTTACTGTGTGCAAATAATAACAACATTTTTCAGTAATTTTTTTCTTAACTGCAGTTCCTAGATGTCATCATCAGATTAATGATAATTTTTCTCTTATTTTCTTATGTTTATTGGTGGGAGAGTTTTCTCAAATCACTTAGTCAATTAACTTTCAGGTTTTCGGCGCATGTTGGTACTTGATGTCAATTCAACGAGAGATATCATGTTGGCATCAGACATGTAGAAATACTATGGGTTGTCTAGCCCTTAATTATTGCAAGGACACTAATTATTCGACAAATACCACACTCTTAGATGAGTTTTGTCCTATAAATCCATCAAACGCAATGCTGTTTGATTTTGGAATATTTCTTAATGCCCTTCAATCAGGTAATACGGGATCAAAAAGTTTTTCAACAAAGTACTTCTACACTTTTTGGTGGGGCATCAGAAACCTCGGGTATGTTTATACTTACAATTTAGTGCAATATTTTCACAAAAAGATTTTCCTATTCCCCTCTTTTTACCATAGATTCTTAATTGAGTAAATTGATATATGCGTGGAGAGAGAGAGAGAGAGAGAGAGCACTATTTAGGGGGGTGTATTCATTTAAGAATCTATAGGATTTTTTTGTATTTTGAAAGTTTATGGGTATTCAATTGAGACTTTAAACAATCCTTTAAAATCTTGATGTATTCAATTAAGATTTAAAATTATCCATTCAAATAAGCAGATATTCAAAAGTATACGGATTTTTAAGGATTTCATTAAATGCTGGATTTTGGAGGATATTATAGTGCTTTTTATACATATCAAAACTCAAAAACAATCCAACAACTTCCCAAGAGATTTTGATGGATTCTTTCTCACTCAAAAAATGAAGAAGCTCTTCACCAAAAAAAAAAAAAAAGAAGAAGCAGCTCCCAATAGGTGCCACTCATTCATTCTTCCCACTATCCTCCTCTGCTCTCATCTAATAATTTTTTTATTTTTATCACTTTAGCTCTGGAAGCCTTAATCCTTCTAGCTAATTAAGCTCACTTTCAATGGTATTGTTAAGATGATACATACACACATGTTTCTTTTTTTTGAATCAAACCCGAAGCCGAGCGCCGATATATATTCATCGAAAGCCAAAATAGGCCGTTACATATACACATGTTTCTTTTGTAAATTAGATATAAAATAAATTATGCCATTAGTTTACTACTTTATTTTTTGTATAACATTTTGGTTAACACTTTATTCATATATCATTATACACAACATAAATAATAATAGATTGCCATATATATATAGACACACACACACTTTTTTTGTCACTGATATAGCATTATAGTTGGATGGGAGCTTCTATTCATACCTGCAAAATTGTCATTTGGACCTCTTTCTTTTTTCAAGTGATAGTTGACTTTGTCAACTCATGTCAAATTACCAATAAAGACACAAAAAAGAAAGAAAAAAAATTTTAAAAAAATCTTTTCCCTTTTAGAGGTATGAAATCAACAAATAGTCATCCTCATGCCATTTGGGGGGGGGGGGGGGGGGGGGAAGAGCTATCAATTGAAAGGTTTTTTTTTTTTTTTTTTCAGCTTAGTTATATCAAGAGTAAAATAATATTGTGAAATGTTCAAAAATTGATGGAGGTCTAACTACCGATTTTGGAGGTATATGAATAGAACACTCTAAAAAAAGGTTTTTATTGATATTATTGGATGCTGAGTATTATGGGAAAATTATGGAGGTGTAGATAGCATATTGATTATTTGTAAAAGTAAGCTGGAGGTCTATTAAGTGAGGAGGTCTAAATACCAATTTGGGGGGGGGGGGGGGGGGAAGAGCTATCAATTGAAAGGTTTTTTTTTTTTTTTTTTTTTTTTTTTTCAGCTTAGTTATATCAAGAGTAAAATAATATTGTGAAATGTTCAAAAATTGATGGAGGTCTAACTACCGATTTTGGAGGTATATGAATAGAACACTCTAAAAAAAGGTTTTTATTGATATTATTGGATGCTGAGTATTATGGGAAAATTATGGAGGTGTAGATAGCATATTGATTATTTGTAAAAGTAAGCTGGAGGTCTAAATACCAATTTTAGAGGTATGAATAGAAGCTCCCTAGTTGGATCCATACATCCATTGCTTTTAAAAAAGAAGAAAAAAAAATTAACCTACCAAAAACATCATAAGGACTCGTAAAATCTAAACAAATACCAGTAAATCAATCCATTAGAATCAATCAGAGTCCATATAGAATTTAAACAATCTATGGATTAAGTAAATCAATGGATTATAAAAACTCAAACAAAATCTTTTAAAATCTGAATTGAATACACCCCCCTTAGTGTTTAGGTACATTTTTATATGTTCATAGATTAGTAATTATTATAGCATCTTTAGCATACTCTCTATCTTGGCTCCATAGTTATTTAAGAGAGCGTGTTTAGTTTTTCTTTTTATTATCAATTTTAGCAGCTATGCCAAACTTCTAACTGATTCTCCATTTTAATTTTTAGTTATCTTGCTCATAAATATAGAAAGCAAGATGAGGCTCTATTGTGTTTGTTAATATGGAACATTCATTTTAAGTTGTTGTATGTAATTTATAAATAAATTTATATTATTTTTGTTTATTCAAAAAATAATATAAATTCAGAACTAGCTCAAATAGATACAATAAAAAGAATAGCTAAAATAGAGAAAAATGATGTACACGTATTTTAAAAGTGGCTAGCTAAAATGACTTTTTAGCTACATTAGCTAAAATGTAACTTAAAAATGGCTAGCATATATTGCTAAAGATGCCTCATCCTAAAATGATAGAGCCAAATATTTTATTATTATTTCTTTTTCTTTTTTTTTAAATCTTACCCTTCCCCATCCTTGATGGGGCTCAAACATATGACCTTACAAATGGAAAGTCATTGTCTCACCACCCCACCAAACACATGCACCCAATAGAGCCAAATCTATAACTATTGGTCTAGTTGCAAAATTTCTTTGTACAATGACATCCTGAATTCAACTTAGAACGACCATTTGTTGTATAACGATGGAAAAATGAAAAAGGGCCAAAATCAAATCCAATGATGACACTAACCAATGATGACACTAGCTATAAACACTAACCAATGATGACAATCTAGTTTACTATCCTCTTGGCCTCGTTTTTGAGAATGGAAAATGTTACTTATCCCCTCTTTTTTTTTTTGAAGACAAAGCAGAAGCTTTTATATATAGCTAGCTCAAATGAGCGTTTTACAATCATGAAGTAAAGCATCAATAATGCTTTCAGGTGGTTGGTGTAACTACACAGTAGCCTGAACATCCTCAAAACCTATTGTAGCTAAGCGGTGAGCAACTGCATTACAATTCCTAGGGACATGCTCAATTCGAACATCCATCAGTTTACCCTAAACCTGCTTTACATCTTGAACAAGGCCCCCATTTGCTAGTAAACTGTGATCCTGACTATGGATTTCAGTAATAGCCTCTAGGCAATCACTTTGTACTGTCACATTATGTTCTTGGATGGAGTATAGCAGATCTAAACCTTCCCTGATTGCAAGCATTTCGCATTGCTTTGGTGAAGCAGTGTAAGGAATGGTCCTTGCAAAAGCAGCCCGAAACCGACCTTGATCATCACGTAATACTCCTCCTATGCCACCGCGGTGTTGATTGGGGAGGAAAGCTGCATCCACGTTCAAGGTCAACCTACCATGCTCTGCTGGTTTCCACACTTTCCTGATCGGTGCCGAAGGATTCCGATTACTAGATCGTATCTTTTGAAAGTCATCCAACCATGCAAAGCTGCTAAGAAGAATGTCTTGAGCTGTCTGCGATTTATTTTGCCACAACATGGAATTTCTGTTCTTCCAAACTGCCCATAACACCATGAGAAGCTTGGCAAAAATATCCGGATTACAATGCATGGCTCTCTCTAACATCCATTCTTTAAAATGCAGACTAGGAATCATCGTATGCTGCAAGTTGAAAGGTGGAGCAGAGAGGATCTCATGGACTATAGGGCACTTACAAAATACATGTGCAGTGTCTTCGACTCTTGAGTTACAAAGGAGACATTTCATCTCTCCTTGATAACCTTTTAGAAGCAGTCTCTCCCTTGTTGGTAACAAATTATTGCTAGCCCTCCACATGCACACTTGAACCTTACCTGGGACTTTAGCTCTCCACAACTGCTTCCATAATACCTGATAAGGATCTCCACTGGATGTGGAGGTTAAGACATGTTGAAGTACATGAGTTCGAGCTATCCAATATGCCGATTTGACTGAATAAAAGCCTTTTTTCTCCGGTCCCCATATAAGTCGATCATGATCAGGTTGGCGACTTAGAGGTATGCAAAGCACTCGTGCAGCAATCTCAGGGGGGAATAGGTTATTTACTGAGGTCGGAATGCATTCCCTAGTGTGCTCATTTATGAGTTCAGCAACAAACTCTATGGTGGCAGTGGGGGGCTTTTGTATTGCAAAACTTGACATTACAGGTATCCATTTATCTGTCCATACATGGACTTGCTTTCCATCTCCAATCTTCCATTGTACCCCAGCTTTTAAAATCATTCTGCTAGCTAGAATACTTCTCCAAGAGAAAGATGGGGAGTCTCCAACATCTGCTTCCCAAAAGGAGCAATGGGGAAAGTATTGAGCTTTATATAATCGAGCAATAAGTGAGTGAGGGTTGGTCAGAAGTCGCCAACCTTGTTTCGCAAGCATAGCTAAGTTGTAGGCATAAATATTCTTGAAGCCCATTCCACCTTCTTGTTTAGTAAGACACATCTTTTCCCAACTTCGCCAATGAATTTTCTTTTTGTCATCTGTTTCTTCCCAGAAAAAGAGGCACACAACTGGTGAATATCATCAGACAAACTCTTTGGCAAAAGGTAACAATTCATGGCATACATCGGTATTGTTTGTGCAACAGCCTTGATAAGAATCTCCTTTCCTGCAGCACTGAGGATTTTGAATTTCCACCCAATTAACTTCTTACTCACCTTTTCCTTAATATACTCAAAAATGGCTGTTTTAGATCTCCCTACCCGAAGTGGGAGTCCCAGATACCTATCATGCTCCTCAACTCGCTTGACATCAAGCATAGAGGCTAGTAAGAGTTGTTGTTCCATCGGGACATTCTTGCTAAAAACCACAATACTCTTTTGATAGTTAACCTTTTGGCCAGATGCTTTTTCATACACATTTAGAATTGCTCGATACCAAACAGAAGGCTATCATCTGTGAAAAATAAGTGGTGGAGAGTGGGGGCCTGAGGGCACATGGTAAGTCCCTGGATCACACCCTGCTGCACTGCTCTAGTGATCAATGCTGAAAGTCCTTCAGCACACAATATAAACAAACAAGGAGAGAGTGGGTCTCCTTGTCTGATGCCCCGCGTGGGTACAATCTTGGATGTAGGTTCACCATGCAGAAGAATAGCATAACTCACACTGGTCACACATTGCATAACTCGAGTAATCTATTGAGAAAAAAAACCTAATTTAGTTAGCATGGCATGCAAGAAAGGCCATTCCAGTCGGTCATAAGCTTTGCTGATATCAAGCTTAAGGGAGAAGAAACCTGTTTCTTGATGGCGTAATTTATGCATGAAGTGTGCAGCTTCTGTGGCAACTAAGGTGTTGTCTGAAATTAGTCTACCTGGCACATATGCACTTTGGAGAGGCGATATAATCTCAGACAAACACTGCTTCAAGCGATTGGCTATTACCTTCGAACTGATTCGGCAAACAACATTACACAAGGCTATAGGTCTGAAGTGAGCCGCCTCAGTGGGATCTTTTATTTTTGGGATAAGACACAGGTAAGTGTAGTTTGATTGATCCCAAAATTCTCCTTTATCCAAGGAATTGCGAACTGCATTACAGACATCAAAACCAACAATGTGCCAATATTTTTGATAGAAAAAGGGGGACATACCATTAGACCCAGGGCTTTTCAAAGGATGCATTTGAAAGAGTGTCATCTTGATTTCGTCATCAGTGTATGGTCTTATTAACAATTCATTCATCTCGGCCGTGACTTTGACAGGGGTGGCCTCGATCACATGTTGGATGGCTGCAGCATCACTAGCTTCTGAGGTGAATACATTCTGAAAGTAGTCAAATAATAACCGCTTGATTATGATCGGCTCATCCCTCCATTGCCCTGAGTCATCCTTGAGCCCTTTGATCATATTTTTACTCTTTCTGTTACTCGCTCGACGATGAAAAAAAGCCGAGTTTCGATCACCCTCCTTTAGCCACAGAGCTCGTGACCGCTGCCTCCAATACTTCTCTTGTTGAGATAGAAGTTGGCTATGCCTCACATGCAATTGTCGTTGCTCTTCATACTGCTCCGGTGAATAGGGAGCTCGCATAATGTCATTTAACTTTTCTTGAATGACACGCAACTCGACTTTCTGCTTCTCAAACTCCGTTGTATGCCATTGCATTAACTGTTGACTCGTGATCTTTATTTTCCCATCCAACTGCTGTAAAGCATTGCCTGTCAGAGGGTGAGCCCAACCCTTCTTAATGATCTCAGTGCATTCCGAACTCTCATGCCAGATTTCTTCAAACCGGAATAGTCTCTTCCTCCGGAGTTGGCTTCGTTTTTCAGCCTGGACCTCCACAAGTAGAGGGCAGTGATCAGACTCTGATAGATCAAGGGTGATAACACGATTATGAGGAAACCAGGTTCTCTAGAGAGGAGTTTGAAACCCTCGATCCAATCTCTCCTTCGTATATTTATTACTCCATGTATATCTACTGCCCACATATCCCAAATCAATGAAGCCACAGTTTGTCATAGTTCTTCGAAACGTAGCCATGGGGGCATGAGCTCTGGGGGGGGGCCTCTCGATTTATCTGCTCGTGTCATGATTTCATTGAAATCCCTTGCGATCAACCATGGCAAGTTACAGGGTTCTGCAGCGAGGGCTGTTATTAAAGACCAAGTTTGGGCTCTTTCCCTTCTTGCTGCGAAGCCGTAGATACCTGTAAATCTCCATTTTTTCGGTTCCTCCGGTTTGCCTATAACCACATCAATGTGGTGTGCAGATTTTGATCTGAGTTCCACATGAGTTTCCTCATTCCAGATGAGTGCAGTTCCCTGAGACGACTCATTACGATGGGGAAAACAGATGTGATCCTTGAAACCCAGACTACGGGTGAGACGATCAATGAGGTCCTTCTTTGCTAGGGTTTCGGAAAGAAATATTAAGGCAGGTTTGTGTGCTTGAACCATAGTTATCAGGGTTCGTTGGGTTTCATTGTTTACTATCCCCTCTAAATAAGTAGGGCTGGATTCGGTACTAAACCGATCCATTTTTCCCCAAACCGTTGCCGAACCGACCTCCGTCGGTATGAGGATTTTCAAACCGCTGCCGAACCGACATAGTCGGTATACCGACTGTCGGCAAGCCGAATTTTCGGTTGGTCGTTCGGTTTTGATTTGCCGACGGAGTTTTCACTGAGATTGGAGATGGGATGATCTGATGATGTTGATTTGATGATGGAATATGTTGTAATTAGAAGATCTGATGTTGATCTGATGATGATCTGTGTTGATTTGATGGGGATTGGGGAGGAAGAAAAAAGAAAAAAAGATGAGAAGAAGAAGATGAAGCAGAATTGCAGGAAGATGAAAGAACTGGAAGAAAGCAAAAGCAATGGGACAAGAAACTGATGGAGATTCTGGAAAAAAAACAAAAAAAACTGAAGGAGATGAAAGATGAGGATGAATAGGGAGAAGAAAGTGATGGAGATGATGAAAGATGAATGGTTTCTGATTTTTGGGATTGATGGACCCGATGAGGTCTAATTGTTTTTTTCTTTTAATTGTATTAGGTTAAGAAGGAATAAATATAATAATTGTACCACATTTAATAAAAGCAACTTGTGCTCTAGTGGTTGAGAGCTGAGTTGCGGAGTGAGGGGATGGGAACGACTCCTGCCTCCAACCAAATTCTTGCTATTTTGTGTTTTAATTTGATAGTAGGAACTAAGAGACAATAAATAAAAAATTTGTGCTTATAATAATAAGAGAACGAGCTGCTCTAGTGGTTGGGTGCAAACGTGGAGTGTTAGAGGTCCAAGGTTCGAACCTTGCCTCTTATCAAAGTGTAGCCATTTTGTTATGCATATAACACTTTGGTATACATATTCGGTATGAGTTATTGTATACGGTCGGTACGGTATACCGACGGTATGCAATATCTCATACCGTAGCCGAGCCGAAGGGAGCCATACGGTACGGCTCAGCCGAGCCGAAATTTCGGCCCAAATCGGTTCGGGCCGGTTCGAAAATCGGCTGGTTCGGTTGTTTCGGCCCATTTTGCCAGCCCTATAAATAAGTGAATATAAGAGAAAGTGAATCCCTTCATTTAGTTACACAATTTAAGCACTATAAAACCATTTTTATGACTAAATTGCTCATATTGAAATTGTAATTACCAATCGACCTTATATAGATATTTTCTCTTTGTAATTAACTCGTATCATTAGCATATATCCTATCTAGTAATTGCTATATATTTTTTGCAGTAATTTTGGAACGAGTTTGGAAACAAGTAACTACCTGTGGGAAAACTGTTTTGCTATTCTTATTTCTCTTTTTGGGTTGCTACTGTATGTCTATCTCATGGGAAATGTGCAGGTAAGTGGGTGGTGAAAATATAATGTCTTTAATAATTCGCGTTTGTAAATGCTCACTATTGATTCTTGTAGCTTTCCTTCTCATAAATCTTATGTTAGCCGACCAATTTACAAATATTGGTTTTGATTAGTCATACATATATGTATTTGGTTTAATCATTTTACACCTAAACTGTATATATATATATATATATATTTATATATATATACAGATCCTATCCAGAGCGGAGTTCCGCTTTGAAATTAACTTGTGAAGTTCGAGTTTTGGGTCACTTTTCGGTCGCATATCCACATCTCAACCGTTCAGTTTTTAGGTATTAGTGTATAGATCATCTCTGCAAATTTTCAGCCAAATTGATGATCGTTAAGGTATCTAACTCGCTTAAACCAATGGACGGACTGAATCTGTCAACCTGAACCGTACTAGCTTTAAGGCAGTTATCAATGCTTTAACGATCATCATTTTGGCTGAAAATTTGTAGAGATGATCTGTACACTAGTGCCTAAAAACTAAACGGTCGAGATGTGGATGTGCGACCGAAAAGTGACCCAAAACTCGAACTTCACAGGTTAATTTTCAAAGCGGAGCTCCGCTCTGGATAGAATCTGTATATATATATATATATAATCTTTGATAAATTTTAACAAAAAATCCTGCGAGAAAATTCTTTGGAAGTAGGATTCATGTTCCCTTTTCATGGATGCATCCTCTTTTTTTTTTTTTTTTATAATCAATAGAATAAAATGGGACCGTGTGCGGGGCAAGCTATTCTTAGATATTGTTGGTCAATTTCTTTGTGATTGTTAACAACCAGCACCAAAATTAGTCAGCGTAGATGAGGTCATCTCTCACCCAATTCTCTATATTCTAGCCCCATACCCGTGAGATGCACGTGTCATTGGTAAAGACCCTTCAATTGTTTTCATCCACTTCTTTAATATTTTTTTGTATTCATGTTTGTGTGTTTTTTCTTTTACAAATATTTTTTGTGTTCATGAAATTAATTTAATCAGAACAAAAATAAGTTTTAGTGAGCACTTTTCTCTATATATATTCAAACTCTTATATCTTCTCGTCCAAATGAACCAATAATTTTTATGCCAACATAACATTATAAAGCTCTTTAATTATGTTATTCCAAAAAAAAAAAAAAAGAAGCTCTTTAATCATCCTTGTATAAGACATTAACTTGAACTGTGTTTTCCTTTAAATTTATATTGGTCAACCAGACATATATTCTGTGGGAAACTCAACAAGCATTGGAGAATGAGAAGGAGAATGAGAAGGAGAAAATTAAATCCAAATATGAAGGTCTAGGTACGTGGATGGTAAGAAATGGTATCCCTGAAGAAGTGAAGACAGAAGCAGTGAAGATCATAACAGAAAAGGAAGTAGTGGAGCAAAACTACGATGCTGATTTGGACTTGGTTTTTGTTTTCAATGCTCTTACTGGGGATGACAACCGGGATATCAGGCGTGATTTGAAGATGCATTTGTGCCGAAAGGCCCTACTGAAAGTATGTTTCTCAAGGGCCGAGGGGCAACCTTTCTGTAATATATATTTTTCTTATGATGAAATAAAACGGCTAATCAATCTTGTTCTTATATTGATTACATAAACAATATATGAACAGGTTTTCATCCTTGATGATTTTCTTCCAGTAGTGATAGATGCTCTCGAGCCAGTAATCTACAAGGAGAATAGCCACGTGGTTAAAGCAGGAGAGTCAATTGATAGAATGCTCATCATCACAGAAGGCGTAATTGTCTGTACAGACAACACCAGAGCTAATGTTGCACCTGAAACAGGCACCTCATCCACAATGAAAATCCCTAAATCACGTTTTGAGAAAGGTGAAGTTTATGGAGAAAAACTTCTGACTATCGACGAGAACGACTCTATTCCTACATCAGCCCAAGATGTTAAGTGCGAAAGCAAAGTAGAAGCCTTCGCTCTCTCATGCAGAGCTTTTAACTCCAAAGACTTATCCGACTTGCTGCGGCGGCCTAAGTCCCGTACGTCGGCAGTGCAATCAGATGGATCGAATGATCTGGAGCTAGTAAACAAGGTTAAAATGAGTCCCAAGTAATCGATTTGCTTGTTTTTATTTTCATTAATTATTATTGATTATATCGAAAAACAGGCATATAGGGACTCATTATAAATGAGATTCGAGATTCTTCATCTCTAATTTGTAAAACAGGCATATAGGGAGTTGACAACTACAAGATCAGAGAAGTTAAAGCAAAAACAGATGAAGATACTTGAGTGGCTGTCAAGAAACGTCCGGGGCGACGATCTGAAGACATTGGTCATGGAACACATGAAGGCTAGTAACGTACTGGAAAAGAACTTGGATGCTGAGGTGGACGTGAAGTATCTGTTCTCTGTTGGTCTTTCCTGGGATATTGAATATTGTATAAAGAAGCAGATCTGCATCAATTCTCTGTATCAGGTATGTAAAGATCGATCTGTATAAATAAATGTTGGTTTCTACACATATATTAGCGATCCTTAGCAAAAATATAAACCATCATCGAAAAAATTATTTAGGGCTCGTACATTCTGTCATGTCCAGTTAATGAAATATGTAATCTATCTATCTACATATATAGGTTCCTGTACTTTACGACGTTGATGAAGACTTGTTGAGTCGCATCTGTATGTCTCTTGAGCCGCTGGTACTCCCCGAGCATAGCTGCATTTTTTATCCATTTAACTCAATTGATCGGATGCTCATCGTTGTAGAAGGTGAAATTACAGTGACCAAGGAGACTTACAATTACGGAAGTATAGTAACGAAGAGAGGCGATGTTGAAAAAATAATAAAGAAATTCGATGTCATTGGGGAAGAGCTTCTGACTTTGGCATTCCCCATCGTCTCTGAGTCGTCCAATTCTAATTTTGTCGATTGTACTACAAAAGTAGAAGCATTTGCACTGACAAAGGAGGGCTTGGAAAGTGTGGTCGCCCACTTTAGGGATGGAATCAACAAGTTTGAGCAGTTGGAGAAGGGCAGAGATGGTGTGGCTGATACTGAGGGTGCATCCAGATCCACTACTACTATTGACCAGAGACTTGACCGGCTTATCCAGCTCCAGAGTGACATGGTTCAACAGCATCGTGATGAAATGACTAATCTGGGACGGAGATTGGATGAGATGGCTGCATTTTTATCCAGATTGGGATATCCTGCAGGCACATCTCCTCCTCCTGCAGTTTGAACAATTAAATTCTCTTGTTGCTTATCATTGTATAATTAGTACGTATTACAATGTGTGGCTTTCAATGACCACCTCCATGTATGCACTTCAGGCTCTCGTCTCTGTATATATTAATTTTTTACTGTACCAGCTAATTTGTACTCCAACAAAAGCAGATGGAAGGCCTCAATAAACTTCCTTCACTTTTATTAACTTGTAGAGATCAATAAATGGGCACTTGCCAGTGATTATTTCTATAAATTAATATTTTCATTCACAATAATTAATACAAGAGGAGGTTCTTGCTGGAATTCTAGGAATCAATCTAAGGAAGACGAAAATGAAGAGAATTAAAGGAGAAGAAGAACCAGAGAATGAATAAAAGAGGAAGAAGACTACTGTATTTCTCTGTAGTGGTTTTTCGTACAAGGCTTGCTTACATATCAAACAGGAAAACATGCTCTTATACTAATACTACAGCTAAACCCTCTAACCAACTCTAAGAGCAAAGATTCACTTTGATAAGATGTAGGATAGATCCACTACACCAAATTATAGGATCAGAATATTAAATCACTCTTAACAGAGGATAGTAGCATTACATCAATACTAACATCCCCCCTCAAACTGATGGGAGTGATACGAACATCAGAGTGCAGGTTTAGGGTACATAATTCAACCAGGACGAATGAGGGAAAGTGATCGCCATAGCTCCATAGGCCGAGAGCCCTGCTTACAATTCATCATTTTCTGCCAGGAGTAGAAGGAAATAGCCAAGAGCCTGGTGTCAGCAAAGCTTCAATTTTCTTGAGAAGAGCTTGCTGCAAATGAGGGTGAGTAGGAACTGATAATGGAGATGCATGTGCAAATGGCAGAGGCTTGACTTGTGAGTGAAAAGCATTGTTATTTGGTTGAGTGGAGATGGTAGCAGACAAAGCTTTAGATGCTGCACAAGTTGTGGTTGAATATCATAGTGATGCCTACGCAAACATTCTATTGCACTGTGACCTATTACAAAGCAAATCTGACATTGCATGGATGATCCAGATGCACAAACCTAGCTAGGAGAAGATCGCTGAGAGCAAATTTGAGCAGTATGACCAGAGTTGTAGCAGATCTGACAAGCTTCAAGGTATCTGTTGAAATGATTTGAAGGTCCAAAACCATTACGACCTCCCAAATTATCATGATGATGGGATTAGAACTGCCAAAATCATTTGAAGTGCCAACATTATTCCCTGCTGCAGTTCTTTGAGAGTTAACTTGAGCTTGTTGTAGTGACAACTTTTAGCCGAATATCCTTTCCTCTTGCAAATTTGGCATTCACTGTATGAATTTGATGCAGTGTTTAGAGGCTGAGAATTTCTATGATAACTGTTGCATGCATAGTGTCCTCGTTTAAAACAAACTTGGTACACAATGGAGCCACCAAGGCCTTGATTTTCATTGTTGAAGTGCGGTCTTGGTTTCCCAGTTCCCACTGAAGCTCATGTTGGTGGTGTCATTGTCGTTATAATTCCTGTTGTTGGACTAGCTGTTGGTACTGTTGTAGCCATGATCAGAGAATCCTTTGCCTTAAATTGTAACAATGATCATTGTATTGTGAAAAACCTCCATTTGGGCTATAATTGCTATTTGCCTGATAAGATCACCTCGAGTGTAATTTGTAAATCCACCAACCTGTAAAGAAAATTTCCCCTTCCGAGAAAAGCCATTATTTTGCTGTTGGTTCTGCTGAGAGCTATTGTTGAATGTATCAGGTTGCACATTTTGTTGAGAGAAATGTTGTTGCTGAGAGAAGTTTCCATGTTGTGTGCTCCATTGTGATTAAGACTGGACTGCTGAACATATGAGGTGCCAGAACCATTTTGAGCAACATAACCAGAAGGATAATGATATTTTGATGGCACTAAGCTAAAAATCCCTTCACTACCTATTGTGTTACTTATCGTAGATGCATTATTGTGTACAGACGAAGTACCAACACTTGAATTAGGCATGAAACCTCCAATTGAAGGAGCAACAAAACCAGTACTTGCTATCATAGTATTCTATGGAGCCACATAACCAAACTGTGTTGTGGTAGCAGGAGATGCATTATTGTGATGCCTAGTAGATATTCCAGGTGAATCACAGTTAGATACGCCATTTGACATAGCACAATTATTCACAAAGGGTGATGTGAATGCACCATGTGGCTGGCCAAAACCAGGAGGTAACACCAAACCAGAGGACATTCCATACTGAGAGTTGTGCATCATTCCATTTTGTGCCCTCATTGCAGCTAGTGGAGCTAATGGTGCAGATTTATTCTCTAGTTCTATCTCAATTTCAGCTGACAATAACAATGCTCTCACTTGTGTGTAGAATCTGATCCTTTTCAGATATCTTACAAAGTAGACTTCAATCGCATAATGTGAAATTCAGAATTTTCTGCATAATGTTATTTGAGAGTGGTACATACCTCCATTGAAGTTTCACATCCTATCACTAGAGTAAGTGCTTCAGCTGAGAGTGTATTTATGATCATTGAGATCAAAACACTGTCCTGCTGCAACCAGCGTTCATAAGCCTCTGAGTTACCATGAGTAAGTGAACCATCGTCTGCAATATGAAACTGAGATGGACAAGGGTGAGAGCCATCAATGAATTTTGAGTAAACCATACCCTCTAATACGATGTTGCATCAGATATAACCAAGCTGGGTAATTGGTTTCATCAAGACGAACAGGAACTGAGTTGCAAACTTGAGTCGGAGTAGCCATTGAAATCTTCACAAGCCTGGGGTAAGGTGTACCCTTAAACCCCCTCTCAAGACCACTGTGACAAATTTGAGATAACATAAAAAAGGGCTCAAAAACATAAGTTTCATTTTCTAAAGAACTCCAACAACCAAAATCGTGAGACAGATAATCAAATAGTGGCTTTCTGTCAAACTGAAGGTTATTAATTAAATATGTATTATCATTTCCCTCAAAAGCAAAGATCCCCTTGCAACTTAAAGTCACAGTTTTAAGCTTTACTTCTCGCCCCAGTAGCAGTCAAGCTTTACTTCTGCGCAAGTCCAAATTATAACTCTAACTGACAAATACGGATGCATCAAGAATCCTAGGACCAATATGTTAAGAATTGGTAATAGTACATATTTGCCATATCACATGCTGATAAATTACTGCTAGAATGTACAAAAACCCTCAGGTATAACCATGTTTCTAATTTATAACCACAAATAATGCTACTTATAGATGACTTATAATATAAAAAAGGTAGAGATATGTAATCCTAGTTATTTCCAAAAAACAATGCAAGTCTAGTTCAAAATGGAGGAATGACATTGCTCAATGCAGTGCAAGCACTATGAAACCATTTTCAACATAAACCACAGGACACAGCTACAGTTCTGTAACATAAACATATCCAAAGAGAGGTAAATGGACATAGAACTTACAATCTCCTTATGGTTCTGAAGGAACCAAATGCTGAAGGTAGAAAATTTTGAGCATGAGTAAATAAACTATCCTCATCAAAGCGAGTTAATTGAAGCACAGTGGGTAGCCAATTCTGGTATGCCTCCCTGAGTAATCGATCTGTTTCATCAACAACCTATAAATCATCAGATGCTTTGCCGTATAAGAATTATCAAAAAAGTTGCTTCAATTGGACTCCCATCAAGACCATACATTTTCTAAAACCAATTAATATAGTTATATCTATAATTACTGGATTCCCAGTATCTGATGAAAAGTGCAGTAGCATAAGCATAATCTGCTACTTGCAAGATAACAGAGATGCTCAAGCGTAAATCCCTTAGTGTTATTGATATGGTCCATTAGCCTTCCAGGGGTAGCCACCAATATGTCCACCGCACTATGTAGTTGAGGCGCACGATCCTCTTGGTCGAAACAAACGCCAAACTCAAGCTTAGGGTTATCAATAAGTTCTGAAATCTCATTGGCAATCGAAGTTTGCCCAACTGCAAGACCAACCGACAAGCCCACTGCAGGAGCAATTGCAGAAAACACATCTTTCACCTGAATAGAACAACCAAACACAGACAATGCCACATGAAAATAACTCTCAGATACAAACAGGACACCGCAAAAGCTTAAACAAATTTCTTCTCAAATCTCACTGACTACAAATTCAGATTACAAACTTGGAATCGAAAGTGCTAGAAGAGTATCAATAAGAAGCGAAACAGACCTGCAAAGCTAAATCATGAGTTGCCAACACAACTAGAGCACGTAGGCATTTAACATTGCGAGTTGACAAAGCTTGCACAATCGGCAAAGCATAAGCCAGAGTTTTCCCACTTCCAGTAGGTGAATTAACACACAAGTCACGCTGAAACCCACCAGGCCCAATAGTCTCTTCCCAAACAGCAAGCTGAACTGGGTAAAGGGATGAGATTTTCATCTTCTCCAAAGCCTCCTTCAACCTAAAACAACAGTAAAACCCCAAAATGGGGCGTTGTCATGAACACCCATTACTCGATGAAATTGAAAGTTTTGATCTTTTGGGTAAATTTGTGGAAGAGAATTGGGTTTGTTACCTGGGGTCAAGGCGAGGCAGAAGAGAAAGGGGTTTTTCGTCCAAGGCCCTAACGTCAATTGGGGTTCGCATCCATGGCAGGACTGGTATGCTCTTTGGCTTTTCATGTTCTTCTTTTGGTTTCCGAATTCGCTTACCGTCTTCTCTACCCATTTCTTAAGAATTGAAAATGTGTAAAACCCAGTTCAGGTTTCTTCGTTTTCTTTGCCCAGAACTAAAACCCTTTTCGATGTCTAGGGTTTTAGAAACAAGTTTCAGAAGCACGGATCTTTATTCGGGTTTGATATTTGACCCGGATAGGAGCCCAGTTTATTGAACTGGATCAGATACAAACGATCTAAAGGTTTGGGTGACTTGTTTCATCCGGCCCAAGATTCTATCGTATTCAACTATCATTTGGGCCCAAATTTCAGTAGGACTATTTGGGATCCCAAACATTTTCTAATACAAATGGGTAATGGAGTTAGTTTTGACTAGCAAACTGACCCATGTAATGCTGCGGGTTTTTTTTTTTTTTTTGAAGTTTCATATGTAATAGATGAATACTCGTAATCTCACTATCTAATGACGAAGTCATGGGTTCGAGGAGTCATAGGGGTAGGAGTGAAATCTTTTGATCCTCTTTTATAATTAGAAAAAGAAAAAAAAAAAAATGAATACTCGTAATCTAAAAAATATCAGCATTACTTAGAATATGATTTGTTTTGTTGTTGATAATAGATTAACAATAAATGAGATACAACAAAAAATAAATTTTTTCCATGATTTGTAGAAATTTACAAATGCAAAACAGAATTATTCTCCCTTAAAAAAAAAATGATATGGCAAGATTGTAATTTCAGTCAAAATCCAAGGGCAAAACCGTATTTTCATTGAACAGTGCTAGGAACAATGTAATGAACAGTTCTCTAGCAGCTTTAGTATATGTATAATTTCCCTTTTCATTACACTTTTGGATTTTCTCGCTACTTAAATCTTACTAGGGATTAAAAATACATACAATGCCACGATACACAAAAGACTTACACCAAAAAAGTCTCTTGCTGACTTAGCCGCTCTGCTAGGTTTACTCATCGACCTTCAACCTTCGACAAAATTCCTAAATTTTCCAGCTGACGCATAGATTGCTTTACTGATGCGCTTTCTTTCTCTGATGCTCTTGGGTTCGCGGTTGCATTGTGCTGCAAGTTGACCACCGTTTTTTATTCGAATTAATATCTGAAAAAATTGTTTGCTATGATCCTCTTATCATTGATTCGAAATACAATTTAAAGAGCTGTTTGCTATGTATTATTAACCCAAAGGGCTAGGGCGCAAAACTTATGTAAGATTTGATATTGGATTCCCAAATCTGTAGAGTGTGTGGTATGGGGAAAACAAGCATCACTTTGCTGACACCCCCCGCCGCCCGCGGGGGGAGGGGCTCATTTTTTCCTTCCTTTATCTTGTTAAGGGGAAAACTTGGTTTAAAGATACACAAAATATGTGTCTAGCCCAAACTCCAATAACTTGTTGCAGTTACAATATGGTAGAATCTTCTACATATCCTAATCAATGTTTGTTTTTCTTGTATGATTCAGATTCTGTACTTGTAATCTTCTATATAAAGAAACCTCTATGATAAATGAATGTACACAATCATTCTCCCAAATCTCTTTCCTTAAACAAAAATAAATTTATACAAAAATTAAGGGAGCCCCAGAGATCAAATTGAGAGGTCTGAATAAAAACCTTCCTATAACATAGTAAGTAGAAAGTCAATTAAGTTCATGTAATATTATAAATATAGAACTCAATCAACTTATTAAGTTATGACGAAAATCCAAATTCACAATCAATAGCTCAATTAATAGAGCGTCTGTTTCCTAAGCAGAAAGTCATGGGTTAACCTGGCCGTCATTATTATCAACAGCGCAATCAATGGAGCGTCTGTTTTCTAAGCAAAAAGTCATGGTTAACCTGGCCCTCATTCAATAGTTATTGTAATCACGTACATTAGTTTCTTCTAACATCTTAAATTATAAAATTTGTTTTCAAATATTGCTTAATAATTAAATACTTATATTCCCGATAATGATGCAATCCATCCTCACCCTTTCCATTTAAATGACAAAAGCCAAAGTTTCTCCATAGATATTCATTCTTAGGTAACCTGTATATTACCAAGTTTCTCATAAAAAATGATACAATGTCAAAGTTGTTGCCGTTTAAAAACCATAGTTTTTTTTTTTTTTTTTTTGAAAGGACCATAGTTTTCTTATTGCCATTCATTTTCATGTAAACTATATGTTATATTCATTCTTGATTGTGAATACCTTAACAATACGATTGTGAATACCTTGATTGTTTATGTTTATAATGATAAACCTTGATTGTCTAACTGCAAGAACTTCAAGGTATGCTCTCATTTGTATTCCCCCAGGCACATAATGATGATATGATACATAATTTGACAAAGGATAGCGTGTACCTTTGGTCGGACCGGGAAACAAAGAAGACGATTAGTCTGGGGATGAAAGCATGACCTGAGAGCAAACGTAATCTCTCAACCGGGGTGGCGGCGCAGTGATGCGGCTGGGGCGACGAAGAGGCAAAGCAGGAGTGGGTTGTGGGGGTGACAGAGGCGGAGCAGCTGTTGGTGGTGCGTGTGACAGAGGCGTAGCAGAAGGATTGGGAATGAGAGGGTCGGTGGCGGCAGAAGCAGATGGGGAAAGGGGAATAGCGGAATCGCCGGAGGGTGGGGATGGGGATGCGTCGGGTTCAGGCGAGTGGCCGGCGTCGGCAATCTCAGGGTGAAAGTGGGTGGTCGGAGAATTGGAAGGAGGGATAGCCGTGGATGGCTCGGGGGGCATATCAGGAAGGGAATGAAGAGAAAGGAAGGCTGGGTCGTTGATTATGGGAGAGGGTATTGGGCCATTGGGAATTTTGAGAGGAGATTGGGCCAAATGAGAGAAAGAAACGGAAGTGTGCTCTGATGGAAGTGAACCGTAAGGAAAACTGGTTTCATGAAACCTGGTTTGGTGGTTGCTGCATGTGCTTAGGGATTAGCACCTTCATTCTCTTTGACACGCAGAAGCGCTATAAGTTGTTGGAGTTGTGCTTCTGAAATTCCTGAGATAACTGACGTCCCATCATCTTTAATTGACCCATCAGAAACTTGATTAGCTAAAGAAGAGTTACCACGACCTCCATCATTTTTGGGGCGATTAGATCTGCCTTTTGGATGACCTAGTGGATACCCAATCAATTGGTAACAAGTTTTGACATAATGCCCCATCTCTTTACAGTAAGTGCAATGAGGTCGACCTTTGTAGGAGCTAGAGCGTCTTCTATCCTGAGAACCCTAGAAAGCTTGGTCCGATCCGGTTGAGAGCTCTGAATAAAACTTCCCTATAACATAGTAAGTATTGGCAAAAAAGAAAAATATTACATTATAAATGTAGAAATCATAGAGCGTCTGTTTCCTAAGAAGAAAGTCATGGGTTAACCTGGCCCTCAATCAATAGTTATTGTAATCACATACATTGGTTTCTTCCAACATCTTAAATTATAAAATTTGTTTTCAAATATTGTTTAATAATCAAATACATATATTCCCGATAATGATGCAATCCATCCTGACCCTTTCCATTTAGATGACAAAAGCCAAAGTTTTACCATAGCTATTCATTCTCAGGTAACCTGTATATTACCAAGTTTCTCATAAAAATGGTATCATTCATGTCAAAGTTGTTGCCGTTTAAAAACCATAGTTTTCTTATTGCCATTAATTTTTATGTAAACTATATGTTACATTAATCTCATCTTCGCAATTGGGAGGTTGTGAGTTCGACACACAAAATATTAGTTGTTGTGTATTGTGAGTTATTGGTAGGCCTGGGCTCGGGTCGGGCCGGGCCCGCAAATCAGTAAAACCGAGACCGAGACCGAGAATTTCGGTTCGGGCCGGTTCGGGCTTTTTTCAAAATGAAAACCGACAGGGACCGAACCGGTTCGGGCTTTCGGGCTTTTCAGGCTTTTTTTCGGGCCCAATTTCCAGTTCAAGAATGTTTGCCAGTTTTCCAAATACAATTCTGCACCCTGTCATTTGCCACTCATTTTGGCACCTGGAAGACTAGAATGCATATCCAATTATCTCATTAACATAACAGTAATCATGCATTATTACAAATTTATATAGTTTACAACACAAAGTCACAAATACATTGTCCATTGTCCAACAGAAAACAATCCAACTTATTCAATCATTTCAACCATGTGTTCAATAATTTGAAATTCAAAGTTTGAATGGTACTACAACTGCAACAGAAACATGAACACAATCCTCCCGTTTTGCACAAAATCACAAATTGCTGCTAGGCCGGCTCCCATGCTCAACAGGTCTAGAACTCCATGACAACTCCAACTTGCAGCTCTGCATTCACATTTGAAAGCTGATCAATTTACAAAGTTGAAGAGAGAAACAGAAAAAGTAACTGAGAAACCCAGTTCCATTAACTGAAAAAGACTAGAACAGTTCCATTAAACGCATGAATCATCACTAACCAACAGTTCCATTAGAACAGTTCCAATATCATCACTAACCAACAATCCATGAATCCAATATCATCACTAACCAACAGTTTCAGCCTAGAACAGTTCCATTAAACTAATTTCAGCCTAGAACAAAAAAGCATAAACGCACAGTTTTAAATGCATAAACGCACCCTTTTGTGCTGCAGAACACAGATTAAAAAAAGAAAAAGAAAAAAGAACCCAGCTTTGGTACCGTAAGACTATTCTACCAAATGAACTGCAGAACACAGATTAGTCATAGCGAGAGAAGAAGAAGAAGAACCGAATACCTGGGTATAGCAAAGAAGAAGAAGAAGAAGCTTTGATCACAGCGAGAGAGAGAGAGCAGGCCGGAGCTAAGAACTCATACTTAATTGTCAACATGTGCCGACTCCGTTTCCTCTCCTCACCTCCCCTCCCATGCATAGCCTTGCATTTTCCCCAATCCCGATCGCGCCTTCAATTCCAACCATTACCATCAATCCACACCCTTCCAATTCCCTTATCAATCGCGAAAACCTAGATCGCCCATCAAAATTTTCTCCACCGAAAACGAAATCGAAACCCTAATTCCACACACCGGATGGCTGGTTGGGTCTTCCTTTCGCCGATCCAATTCAAGCTCAGATCCAATACCAACGTCTCCAACTTGCGAGCCGCCCTTTCGATCTAGAGAGAGAGAGAGAGAGAGAGAGAGAGAGAGAGAGAGAGAGAGAGAGAGAGAGAGAGAGAGAGAGAAACTGGAGAGAAACTAGAGAGAGAGAGAGAAAGAGAGGAGGGACTGAGAGAGTGAGAGGGACTGAGGGAGATTTCATCAGATGATTCAGATCTGAAATTTGGGGCAACTGGGCAAGCAAAGAGAAGAGGCTGTCGAGTGTCGAGTACTCGAGTTAGTGGACTGGACTCACTGGAGGACACGGAGGCCTTTAGGTTTAGGGTTGTGTATTATTTTTTTTTTTAATATTTAACTTATTATTTTAACACCCAATCATAGACTGACATGTGGCATGTGCTACAGTATTTCGGGTCGGTTCGGGCTTTCGGGCCCTAAAAATATGGAACCCGAGACCGAACCGAAAATTTCAATTCGGGTCGGGCTTTAGACCGAACCGAGAATTTCAATTCTAAAACCGAACCGATTCGGGCTTTTTCACTCGGTTCGGGTCGGGTCCTCGGTCTTTCGGGTCCGGACGCCCAGCCCTAGTTATTGGTGTAATAAAAAAGAAAGAATGTAAAAAAATTACGTTACTGTTCAAGTAAATCCAGAATATGTGTCTGGCCCAAACTCGAGGTTACTTGCTCTGGTTGAAATAGAGTTTATATTAGAGATATTCTCGGAGAATCCTAGGAGATATCCAATCAATGTACGATTATGTTTCCATGTACAACTCTATCTCTATGCTTGTAATCCTCTATATAAAGAGGCCCCTATTATCAATGAAAGTACGACTCAATTCTCTCTAAATTCAGTTTTCCTTAAACACGTTATCAGCACGAAGCCCTAACCCTGAAACAAATAGCCAAACCCTGATTCAAGAAGCTAAAAACCATGAATCCGAATACAAAACCTTGAAGCCTTTTCTGCCTCCACCTCACACCTTGAAGAACTCGATTCCAGGAGTCCAGAACCGGCGGCGGCACCCCAAGAACCGACCGGAAACCTATCAAACCGGCCACCGGAAGCTCCATACAACTCGCAGCAAATATTCCACCGGTTCACCATCTTTCGGACCTCTAATTTCCACCAAATTTTGGTAGCAGAAGCCCGTTGATCTGAAGTTTCAGGAACCGGAAGAAAAAGTTCAAAAACCATCCTAAAAAGACGTGAACCGGACACCTGAGCAGCTGCATCTTGAACTGGCAGAAAAGAAGAAAAGAAAAGAAAAGAAAAGAAAAAGGAGGAAGGAGAAGCTGCAGCCCAGAGGCCCAAGCCGAGCCCGAGCCCAAGCCGAAGCCCAGAAGCCCAAGCCGCAGCCCAGGAGTCTGAGCCACAGCCCAAGCCGCTGACGTCATCTCAGCCACGTTAGCTACGCCGCGTCATCAGCCACGTCATCAGACAGTCAGCAGCCACGTCAGCAACTCGGTCAACACCAGTCAACGACTTCCGGCCACTTTTCCGACAGATTTCCGGCTACTTTTCCGGCGACTTTTTCCTGCCAAATTTTCCGGCGACCTATTTCGAGGTATTTTTTACTAAACGTTCCCGTTTTTTTAGAGTTTTTAAATTCAATTTCTCTTCTTTTTCGGGGACTTGCAACCTCCCTTCTTCTACCCCCCTTTCTTTATCATAGGGGAGACCAAATTAAGCCGAACTGTGGGGGTTCGTGCTGACTCCAAGCTTGGACCTTGTAGAGTTCTCCAAACTTAGAGTTTGTTGAGATAAAACGATCGACCGTAAACATCATTGTTTCGATCTAATCCAACCCCTCTTGGAATCGAATTTCTTGGAAACGACTACGTTCAGAAATTTTATTTGTTTTCGTGGTAACCTTTTTCGCTCCGAAACTGACCCTAATTTCTTGTTCTCTTTCAGGATGAGTAACCTGAACAAATTGGACTTTGCTCCATTGGGAACAACTGGCTCTGAATATCACAGGTGGGTTCATGATATCCGCCAGCATCTCAAGGCCGATGGAATCCTGGATACGATTCTCGAGCCTAGCCAGGACGTGCTAACTGTTGAGCAAGCTCAAGCTTTGGAAGCAAATAGAGCAGCCTTAGAGGCAAATAAGGTGAAAGCCATCATCCTAATGACTGGTCATATGGATGATTCGCTCCAGTACAAGTGTATGAATGAAGAAGACCCCAGAAGGCTGTGGGTCTCACTCGAAGATAGATTTGGCAACGTCCGTGGGCTTCCTGACCTAGAAGTGAGATGGCATAGCCTCCACTTCTGTGATTTCAAGTCAGTTCTTGACTACAACTCGGAAGCACTTCGCATTAAATCCTTAATGGAATTTTGTGGTAAAGAGATCACAAATGCGATGTTGATTGAGAAGACTCTCTCTACCTTTCCCGTCTCTGCATTGATGGTTGCTAAGAACTATCGAATCGATGTTGCTGCAGGATGGATCACAAGGTTTCATGAGCTCATTAGAGCTATGAATGTCGCTGAAAAGCATGACAACATCCTTGTGAAGCACTATAATTCGAGATCCGTGGAAATAGAGCATATTCCGGAATCCAATTATAGTCGCGCCCCTAAGAGAAGCCGCCAAGAGCGAAAGCCTAACCTTAGGGATACTTCTGGACGTTCTGGTCCATATAATCGCTCTACTTGGGAAGGTAACCGCCAATATAGGCGAACACGGAACCGAAGAGGTCAACGTGGAAAGAGAGAGGGAGGCAACGCCTCTGGCCATGTTGGTGGAGCCACCAACACTAAGAGCCATCTAAATGACGCTTTCAAAGCGCCTCAATCAATGGAGTTGGAGCAAAGAGATGTATGTTCTCGATGTGGAGTGTCTGATCATTGGGTACACATTTGTAGAGCTCGTGAAGAACTTGTCACCGCCTACAAAGCATATTGTGAAGTAAGAGATGCTCACTATATGGAACAAGAAGATGATCTAGAGTGAAGGGTTGAAGACTACAAATCTGGCTGGGATCAATAGATCGTCAATTCTGTTTAAGTCTTTAGTTTTCCAAGAGATGTAATAGGCGATTGCCATATATTTTTGTAGTAAATGCCAATGGTTTAGTTTTTCTTCAAAGTAGGGTCACTCAAAGTAAGTGTGATGTCTAGGAAGGTTCTGAGATTAGTGGTACTTAAGCGAGCCTTGCTCCACCGACATCTCTCTACTCACCTGGTCACATTTATTTTGGAATTACCGAAAGAAGTTAGACGACTATTATTGTTTTGCATAGGTATCATTTTGGATTAGATTTTGTTTAGTCAAAGAGACAATGATGTAACTCCGTTGGCTTATGAATAAAATTTCGAGTTCTTTATGACTCCATTTTGATTCTGAGCACATGACTTTTGTGACTACGATGGCTGGGCCATCAGTATTAATTCAAGGACATGGAATAGCCCAAGTTCCACTTGCCAAATGGCACCTTCATTACTGTCACAGAAACTCTCTACGCTCCTAGGGCCAATCGCACCTATGAATAGCCAACAGATTCCATGCAAAAACGCATGTAGAGAACGGAAATGAGTTCCTTTGCAATACCTCTAATGATTGCGAACAAAGGCGCATCTTAGAGAAGTTTATGTGTCTCTCTAGTGGATTCTATGTCACTATTCGAGCTATTAATCCAATAAAGTTATGAGAGAAGATCTCTTAGGTTTAGACACATATTGACTTTGTCACGACAGGATAGATCATTCTAGTCATGATATGAAGATCCGTCTACTAAAGACTTCACATGGACATCATTTCTTTCGAGCGAAACGAAGCATGCTTCAAAAGTTGATTTCTGGACTAAGTGTGACCGACGCAGCTGCCTAGGGAATCGCCTCCGTCCACCACCAGCCTAGGGCTGGTGCAGTCCCTATCCATGACGCCATGGATGGCGTCCATCATGGTGATGGCGCCCTGGGTGATGCTGCAATCACCAACTTGCTTCAAATAGCGTTTCAGACGCTCAGGCCCAACCAAAATTCTCATTGGTTGCTTCTAAAGCCTCTCGCTCGTTTTACAAAGCCCGTTCCTTAGGGACATTAGGACTGAGACCGTCCTATGCAAAGGATATGAAAATACTCATTATGTTCTTACATAGAATCCATGGGATTCTATGGACTGATTCAACCAACTTGCGGACGTTTAAAATATCTCATGATATTGGTTGATACGCAAACACGCTGGTCACGTGTTTTGCCATTGTCCACTTGTAATGCTGCTTATGCTACACTCCTAGCAAATATCATATGACAACGGGCTCACTCCCCGGATCATCCTATTCCGTCAATTGGACTTGACGATGCTAGCGAGTTTACATCGAAGAATTTCGATGGTTATTGCATTGGGACTGATGTTGGATATCACATTCCCATGAACACACCCAAATGGTCTCGCGGAAACGACTACGATGCTAGTCCAGACATTGGTAATGCGCACTAATTTCCTTATATCCGCTTGGGGTGATGCATTATCGCATGCAGCTATGCTAATTCGTCTACGACCCACCGCCACTCAACCTACCTCTGCGTTACAGCTAGTGACTGGGTACAAGTATCGTACTTACGCATATTTGAGTGTGCCTTTATGTGCCAATTGTGCCGCCACAGCGCTCTATAATGGGTCCTCACAGACAAATGGGCAACTATGTTGGATTTGAGACTCCAACAATCGTCCGCCACTTGATGCCCTTGCTAGGCGATCTCCTTACCGCTAGATTTGCAGATGTCACTTTGATGAGACAGTCTTCCCATCGTTAGGGGGAGATAAGAACACAGATGTTCAGCGGAACGACATGAATTGTCGTGGTCTGTCGCCACTATGTCTCATCTCGATCCCTACTAAAGTGACGAGATCACACAAATATGCTGCAAACATGCCTGCAAGGAAGGACGTAGCGCCACCCTACACGGAGGTAGGCATGGCGCCAATGCCAAAGAGAGTGGCACTCTAGCGTTATAGGCCATGGCCCCAGCTAGGATACGTGGGAGGCCCTTGAGTTCGAAGGATACTTTGGCACATTCCAATCCTTTGATCATCGACACTCAAAATCCGTCTCATGAGAATCTTCCGGGTTATGGTTATCGTTGGGGGACGCCTCAACGTCAGAACCTATTCCTGAGAATATAGAGCTCTATGAAAATTACACTAGTGTACATGAGACGTGGGATAGAAACTCCATCATAATTGATGATCTAGTTGTGCATTTCGTTGTGCATGAGTTTGTTGAGTCCGATGATATCGAACCACACTCCGTTGATAAATGAATGCCAACGTAGAGAGATTTGGCCTAAATGGAAAGATGCGATCCAGGTTAAGTTGGATTCTCTAACGAAGAGGAAGGTTTTCGAGCCAGTAATGCCAACACCTCCTAACATAAAACCTATTGACTAATGAGTCATCGTTAGAAAGCGTGATGAGAAAAAGAGATGGCAATCTCGCCTTATGGCGCAAGGCTTCTCACAAAACGCCCTGGAATCGACTACGATTAGACATATTCTCTCGTAATGGATGTCATTGCACTCCACTACCTTGTCAGTTTGGTAGTTTCCGAATAACTGAACATGAAGCTTACAAATGTGGTCACTACGTATCTATATGAGAATCTAGATATGGAATATACATGAAGGTTCATGGTGAACTTTATTTACCCAAGTCAAGTGGCTCTAGACCATGGAGCGCGTTTACAATAAGGTTGGAACGCTCACTAAAGTGACTACTTGATTGGGAAGGGATATGCCATCGCGTTTCCATAACAAGTTTCGGATTCTATCGCGGTTCATGTTGGACATGATCTTCATTAGAAGCCCTTAAAGAGTTAAGGAAAACCGCTGAACACTTGAAATCTGATTTTGAGATGAAGGATTATGGGAGAACACGATTATGTCTCAATTTGGAACTTGAGCATCGTGTCGATAGATGCTTAGGTATTTTGACAAGGTCAAGCCTTCAAGCACCCCCATGATCGTCCGTAGTCTTGATCCTGAAAATGATCATCTTCATCGAAAGGATGATGACGAAGATGTGCTAGAGGCAGAAGTGCCTTACTTAGTACAATAGGCGCATTATTGTACTTAGCTAAATGCACAAGACCGGACATCTCATTTGCAGTAAGCTTGTTAGCTAAGATATAGCTTTGCGCCAACGCGACACCATTAGGATTGGTGTAAAAGATATCTTTCAGTACTTGAGATGTACGATTGATATGGGCTTGTTCTATCCCTACAGAGAGATGATGGATTCGGACCCATCACACACCAGGAACGCCGCCAACACTGGCCTGCGTCCTCTTTCCCCATCCCAAAACGACATGTGTTTTGGAAGGTTTTGCTGATGTTGGGTATCTCTCTGACGCACATAAAGGTCATTCCTAAACTGGTTAAGTGTTCACCATAGGAAAAGACCGTGATATCTTGGAAGTCTACAGAACAGATCCTAGTCACTATATCTTCGAACAATGCAGAGATTATTGCTCTTCACAAAGTGGTTCGTGAATGTATATGGATTGGATCCATAATTACGCATGTTCGAAACAATTGTGGTTTGAAGTCTACCACAGATGAGCCTATGAGCATATAGGATAATGCTGCTTGTTTTGAAGCAAGGCTACATCAAAAGCGACCACACCAAGTATAATCAGCAACAACAAACTCTCCTCAAGATCAAAGTGAACTAGGTTCAATCTGAGGACAGTGCGGCAGGCTTGCTCACTAAGTCATTGCCTAAATTCCACTTTCGAGAAACATGTTGGTAGCATCGTTTGCGGAAGTTATCCGAACTCCAATGACCGTAGTCGTCAGGGGGAGATGCAGACATCAGGGGGAGGTGTCTACATGTATGGTCTCTAAACGTGAAGGGTGTGTTGTGCTCTTTTTCCCCTTCGACCGAGGTTATTTTTGTCCCACTAGGTTTTTGATACTCGGCAAGGTTTTTAATGAGGCAACGAGAGGAGCACCACGTTTGGGCGACACAAGGGGGAGTGTTAAAGTAAATCCAGAATATGTGTCTGGCCCAAACTTGAGGTTACTTGCTCTAGTTGAAATAGGGTTTATTTTAGAGATATTCTCGGAGAATCCTAGGAGATATCCAATCAATGTACGATTATGTTTCCATGTACAACTCTATCTCTATGCTTGTAATCCTCTATATAAAGAGGCCCCTATTATCAATGAAAGTACGACTCAATTCTCTCTCAATTCAGTTTTCCTTAAACAGTTACCAGGTTTCTCCCAAAAAGTGTTATAATCTTTTAATCCATTTCAAGACCTATCTCAAGTCACAAATGAAAATACGTGAAAGTAAGATTATATTTCATTCTTGAGCGGAAAGAAAAATGAAGTTATATAAGGCTATTTCCAGAGAGGAGATCCTTACTTTTAAAATTTGAGAATTTTACTAATGTTCACCAGTGCACGACCTAACAACTAAATAGTCGAGATACCGATATATATATATATATATATATATATATATATATATATATATCGGTATCTCGACTATTTAGTTCTTAGATCTCCATGAATGGATCATGTCTGTAAATTTTTAGCTAAATTGATAATCGTTAAAATACCAATGTACATTAAATCAATGAACGATCCAAATTTGTTCAACCCAAATTGTTTATGTTTATAATGATAAATCTTGATTCTGAATACCTTAACGATACGATTATTCGGTATAACTTTCATGTCGGTGTATTTCAAAACTTGCCCCGATCCTGAAAGGCAAACAACCGCGTTTGGCAAAATTAACTAGACTGGATTGGCAATTATATCCAGATAGGATTGGTTTGGGATTAGGATTTACTATTTTTATCTAGTGTTTGAATCAAATAGATTTTATTTTTTTGAACAATGAACAATGATTTTATTCATCAAATATGATTTAGATCATACAATAGGGCATCCGAGATAATAGTCGGAGCAGAAGTGAACCACTCGGTCTGAATAGAGGATTCAAAACCATGGCTAGCCAATCTATGAGCAACAAAATTTGCTTGCCTAGTCACATGAAGAAATTCAATGGACTGAAAGGACTTACATAAATCCTTGATGTCATCTAGTATGTTACTTAGTAGAGAAATGTCACCAACCTGATCAGTAATAGATTGTATAGCAACAAGGCAATCACTTTCAATTTCTACCTTTGTCGCTCCCAGCTGTTTAAGCATCTGCATGCCATGCTTGATAGCTAGTAACTCAATGTGAAGGGGTGACGTAATGAACTGCACTTTACCTGAAAAAGCAGCCAAAAAACTGCCGTGCTCATCACGCAATACCCCACCAACACCCCCATGGCAAATACCATTAAGGAAGGCTCCATCCGTGTTCATTTTGATGACACCAGAAGGCGGTGGGCTCCAAAACCGGTTCCTTGAAACCTTTTAGCTCAATGAGGTAGGCTTCCCAGTAGCACAAACTTGAATAAACTCCTCCAACCAACTCATGCCAGAAGCCACTAGAGCGGAGCCTGTTCTATGATATCCATTCCACAATTGATCATTGCGGTTTCGCCATAAGCTCCACATGAGAACTAGCAGCTTATCAAACTCAGAAGAAGACAAAGTGCTAGCCTTGTCCAATAACCAGTCCTTAACATGCAAAGGATTAGAAGTATCAATATTAAAAAAGAAGGGAGAAGCAGTCCAAATAGATTGGGCGAGAGGGCATTGACATAAAACATGTCCCAAGTCTTCCCAAGGAAAAGAACACAGTAAACACCTCATCTCCCCTTCATATCCTTTCAGGGCCAAAGATGCTCTAGTAGGCAGTAGATTGTGGGCAACCCTCCACCCAAAAACCGTGACTTTACCTGGTACTTTGGCCTTCCATAAGGCCCTCCATAATGTAGCATAAGGATCTCCTCCAGAACCAGAGGCCAGAACATTACCCAAAGAGAAATCCCTAGCCACCCTATAAGCAGATTTGACTGAAAAGAAACCCTTTTTGTTGAACTTTCAGGTAACAATATATTGCCCCCTTCTTCTACTGAGAGGAATGCTCAACACTTTTGGAACAATTTCAGGAGGAAAACATGCATGCAAAGCCGGCTCTATCCAAGTATTGGATACCGAATCAATCAGATCAAAAACAAATTCAAAAGTTGTGCAAATAGATAACAACATGACTGGATAAGGAAATTAGAACAAAATCAATGAAATTAAACAACTTAAAAAAAAAAATTAGAATTCCATACTATCCAATTAAATTTCAAATTATTAAGGGTGGTGCTATTCACACACGTACCCCTCTATTTTTCTATTACTTTAATTCAATTTTATTTTTACAAGTTACCCTAACTACACTCCCTTGCAATTTTGATTCCTTTTCTTTTTTATATTTGGCAAGTCAATCATGAATCAAACATCAATACATCATTATACAATAAATCAAAATGTTTTTTTTTACCTATAAGTGAAGGAAAAATAATACGTTCATTAAGTTGAATGACCTGTGTCCTGTGAATATGCTTCTTAGGTAATTACATTTATCCAACTGAATCTAAATTACAAAGTTTGTCCTCAGCCTTGCATAATACATTCTTATTATTTATGAGTGAGTGTTCTTGCAATACAGTTATCTAAAATACATTATATTAAGAGTTCATACTATTGAATATGCGTGTGTCTACATTTGTCTAGTCCCTCAGGTTAGTCTTATTCAAACAATTCATTTTGAATTATACTCTCTTTTTTTTTTTCTTTTTTTGTACCTACAAATTTCTCAAATTTCAGACAGCATTTGAAAATGACTTATTGCCAATCTATAAGAGACGAGAAACTCTAATAAGCTAGGTGCAATATTGGAACCCGAGACAACAAGGGAGTAAAGCATGCGTCTTATCCCTCCTACTTGTACTAGGACAAACTTTGCAACTTAGATTCAGTTTGATGAACGTAATTACCTGGGAAGCATATTCATCGTCTAATAATACATGTCATTCCACTTAATGAACGTATTATTTTTCCTTCATTTATAGGTAAAAGAAAATTGATTTATGGCATAATGATGTTTTATTCATGATTGACTTGCCAAACAGATAAAAGAAAAAAGAAAAAAGAAAAAGAAACATAATTATAAGGGAGGATAGTTAGGGTAATTTGTAAAACAGAATTGAATTAAAATATTAAAAAAATAGAGAGGGTGTATGAATAGCAACACCCATAATGAAAATAAATTGGAAGAAGCTGCAGATGATCTACTTCAATCTTCAGCGGAAGGGGTATCTCTAGAATAGTCCATGCTTTTGGGCTAAATCTCTGTTCACCAGCGGCACATATTCTACCATTCTGGCAATCTCATTGTGTTGCAGAGCACCAACGATCAAATATGTCGGCGAAATTGAAAAATCGAGCAAGAAATAAAATAGAAGAAGAAAAGAATAAAGGAAGCTGATGAGAGGCTGTGATGAGACAAAAATAGAGGAAGAAAAAAAATGGAGGAAGATGATGAGAGGTTGTGATGAGACTGAGGATGGCTAAAGCTGATGGTTGAAGACGATACAGAAGGCTGTTGGGAGCACGCGTTCTATTGAGCGCGTTTGTTTGACCCAATTGATTGTGTTTTAATGCGTGGCTTCAATTGGATAAGTTATATCTATGGCTGTCACTTGGTCGGTTTGAATCGGTTATAGGTATTACCAACTTCAAAACCAAAGCTTTCGGTTTCAAAATTGAGCTACCAATTACCAACCATAATTTTCGGTTTTTAATCATGTCTACCAAATTCGGTATTTCAGTTTTCGGTATTACCAACTTTAGAACAACGACTTCTTTATAATATAAATTAGAATGAACAATACTAGGTTTTTCAATTTTATAGTTGTAAACTCTGTATTCATCTGCTTATTATATCTTTCTTTTGTACATATGACATTAAGTTTTAGCAATTTTCAATAAAACTAGGTTATTTAACCATCTTTGACCAGGTTATTTGAAATATATGTACTATTAATGTAGTATATGTAGTAATGTTCATAATATTATGAAAAATTTCATGTTTATTTCTTAATATACATGTATGTGTATTGAAAACTATAGTATATAAAGCTAATATTTAGATAATCGATAGATTCGGTATTTATCAAAACCAAACCAACTTTTTCGATAATTTTCGATTTCGGTTTTATCAGTCTCAGTTACCAAAAAGTCAGTATACCAAACCTAAAATATCGGTTGGTATTCGGTCGGTTTGGTAATTTACAAAACCAAGTGGCAGCCCTAGTTATATCCGACCTTTTCAACTGAATTTGATAGCAACGTCTGATTGGACACAAGTTATCTGCCTGGAAGTTATCCATACGTCCAAACACAAATTCTAATCAGATTGGAGATAATTAATCAAATCTACCCTCTACATCCGGGTAAACAAAAGCAGCCTAATGTGATAAGCAGTAGTGATATTTTTAATTAGGATCGACTTTCTTCAAGAGGGAGGGGAGTCAACATCAATTTAGGTGTCAAACTTAATATCTCACATTCACACATCTGTAATGTGCCAAAATTTTGGGAGTCAAAATCAATTTACCTGTCAAATTTATATCTCACATCTGCAATGTGCCAAAATAATATTATTGAAAGTTACGTCACATTAACAGTAATTCCAGAGTGAAAGAGAAGGATTGAGGAGTGAATGAAGTTCACAAAGGAACAAAAGACGTGGATAGAACGTCTTCAAAAAAAAAAAAAATGGATAGAACTTGACCTGCACTTGTTGACCGACATGAATCATTGGATGTTATCTGTACCATCCAACGGCTAAAGTTCTTCAGATCTGCAAAATTGCAATTGCACGGACGTCCGTCTCTGATATATATATAAATATATATATATATATATATATATATATAATCTGTATCTCGACTATTTAGTTTTTAGATCTCTATAATCTTTAGCAGATTCTCTATTTTGGCTCATTAGCTATTTTAGAGAGCATGTTTAGCTTTTTATATATTTTAGCAGCTGCACCAGACTCCTAAGTGACACTATTATAACTTTTAGCTATCTCGCTCCTAAATATAGAGAGCGAGATGAGGCTCTCTATAATTTAAAACATTCATTTTGAGTTACTTTATATAATTTATAAATACATTTAAACTATTTAATATTCCTTTTAAAAAATAATATAAATTCAAAATTAGCTAAAATAGAGAGCACCGATATAGACGTATTTCTAAAGTGGCTAGCCAAAATGACTTTTTAGCTACTTTAGCTAAAATTTGACTAAAAAATGACTAGCATTGCTAAAGATGCTCTATGAATGGATCATGTCTGTAAATTTAACTAAATTAATAGTCGTTAAGATACCAAACTACATTAAATAAATGAACGAACTAAATTTATTCAACTCAAATTATTCATATTTATAATGATAAATCTTGATTGCGAATACCTTAACGATTATTCCGTATAACTTTCATGTCCGTATATTCCAAAACTTGCCCAGATCCTGAGAGGCAAACAATAAAGTGATAAACAGTAGTGACATTTTTAAAATTAAGTTAGGATCGACTTTCTCCAAGAGGGAGAGTGTGGGAAAACTTTGGGAGTCAACATCAATTTAGGTGTCAAACTTAATATCGCACATTAATGTGGGAAAACTTTGGGGGTGTGGGAAAACTTTGGGAGTCAACATCAATTTAGGTGTCAAACTTAATATCGCACATTAATGTGGGAAAACTTTGGGAGTCAACATCAATTTAGGTGTCAAACTTAATATCGCACATTAATGTGGGAAAACTTTGGGGGTGTGGGAAAACTTTGGGAGTCAACATCAATTTAGGTGTCAAATTTAACATCTCACATCTGCAATGTTCCAAAATTATAATATTGAGAGTTACGTCACATTAACAGTAAGCAATTTTTACAAGCTGCACTAGGTCATTGATTTCTGACCTGAATTGTTAAGAGCTGACATCATCCCCAATTATTGGCTTCTCGATCATTCTCATTTTTTACCATACCCACTGTCATGTGGTCCCTGCCGTAAATTTCAGATTTGTAACCTTCTGAATTATTGGCTTCTGGACCATTCTACGTCAGTAGAAAAATATCAAATTACTAACGGCTGGCTTCATCCCCAATTTACATAGGGGTGGGCGAAAAAGCCCGTAAGCCCGAAAAACCGGCCCGGACTGCCCGGTTCGGTCCGATTTGGTCCGAGTTTGCAAAAAAAATTTGTTAATATTCTCCGGTCCGGTCCGAACAGGCTCAAACCCGGTCCGGTCCCGATCCAAAGTTTTGAAATATAATAAAGCCCGTTGGGCCGGACTATTAATTAATAAATATTTTTTATATATTTTATTAGTCTTCCTATCCCTATTTCTTTTCCTCCTTCTCTCTCCACGTTCTTCTCCTTGAGATTCTCTACTCTAATTCTCCCTGGTCCCACCCTTTCTGGACTCTCTCTTCTTCTCTTTCTTCTTTCTTTTCAGTTTTCCCGTCCAGTCCCCCCTTCTTTTTCTTCTCTCCTTATCTTCTTCTTCTTCTTCTTTTCCCCAAACGCCTCCATTGTCTTTTTTCTTTTCTTTTCCCTTCTCTCCCTAGTCCTCCTTCGGTCCTTCCCCATTAGATCAATTGTAGAGAAATTCCTAATTCTTCTTCTGTCGTTACTCAACCCAAAATCTCTCTCTCTCTAGTTTTTCTTTGTTACTCAACCCCAAAACATCTCTATCTCTCTCTCTCAATGGTGGTGGTTAGGTGGCTTTGGAAGTTTGGAGGGCGGAGGAATGGGTTTGGAGCTGTTAATGTCTAAAAGTTCAGCGGTAGTTGAACCTTTGTTAACGCTGATCCGGTGGGCGGATCGATACTTGTGACGTTCTCAAAGCCTCCGCTACCTGTCAAGTAAAATACAAAGGGCGTCAGAGGGAGACCGCGTTGGGCGGTCTTCAACTCTCCGATGCCTAAGTTAGTCAATGTATTTATGTTGACAAAGTAACAGTAGGTAGGTATTGAATGCGTAATTAATGAGGAGAGAGGAGAGGACCTTTTATAGGTGAGGAAGAGGTTGATCTTCTCTTTGTTTTCGATGTGGGACTGATATGCTTCAGTTCCCAGTTTCAGAAGCTTCTGATGCCATCTTAGCGCGGTCACGCGCCGCGTCGGCGGCGATCTGGAGGTGGTCCGACGTTGGGGCTGTAGCCCGCCTGGCGGTGTGTCTGCATGTCATTCCTTTGGTTGGAATTAGTACCTTTGGCGGTACAATGAGCGTAGCCCATTAGAGCTAATTATGCTTGCAAATGTACATGTATGTACAAGTCCCCCAAGTCCCCAGTCAAGGAGGGCAATCTTGGTTGGGGAGTTGTTCGGCGGTTTGAAGCGTTTTCTTCCGCTAGACTTGCAAGAGCATAATTAGCGTCAGTGCGTTGTCAACCGTTGGTTTTACTGAGCAAACGCTTTATACCCTTTCGGGTGGGCCCCTGCTAGGCCCCCCAGGGAGTCCCCCACTCCCCGGCTAAGATAGACCTCCGGATGGTCGGCAAATTGTTTGTTGAGGGGGAGCTGCACGGAGCAGAGGGTGTTGGGTAGCGAGCCCAAGCTTTAGTACCCAAATGACGGGGGTCAACGTGCCTGATTAGGGCCGTCGTAGACTGTTGACAAGTCCCCGTGTCCCGTAGGGACGGTCTGACGGTAACCGCGTGGCGGTCGTTGTCAGATTGAGGCGTGGCCTTGGGATTCGCCGTTTGGCGGATATCCCCCCGCTAAATGCAGTAGGAAACAGCGTCCGGTAGACGTGCCTGGCGGTATTTTGTTGAGCGATAGTGCTGAACAACATACGCAGCTAGCAAGCTGAAAATGGGGTTCCGCTAGAGGTGAGTAGCGGAAGATGCTCAGCTTGCAGGATGGCAAGGGAGAAGTTCCGCTGGCAGGGTTCGCTCAGCGGAGACTTCGTCACTTGGAAGATGACAAGGGAGAAGTTCCGCTGGCGGGGTTTCGCTCAGCGGAGACTTCGTCACTTGGAAGATGACGAGGGAGAAGTTCCGCTGGCGGGGTTTCGCAGCGGAGACTTCGTCACTCGGAAGATGACGAGGGAGAAGTTCCGTTGGCGGGGTTTCGCTCAGCGGAGACTTCGTCACTCGGAAGATGATAAGGGATAAGTTCCGCTGGCGGGGTTTCGCTCAGCGGAGACTTCGGTCGGTTGGTAAACTCTTCCCAAGTGGTTGCTTCCATCAGACGCTTCGTCTGGTGGTGGTTGACACGTGTTCAACCCGTAGAGGGTTAGCGTGCGGAGGCTTGTCTCCTAAGCATGGCTGTCTTCTCGCCATTAATGATAGTAATTATGGATTTCGTAACCGAGGCGATGCCTCGGTTAATCCGGAGAGTAAGTGAAGAGTTGTGACACGTGTACGGCTGGTGTGTGATGTCGTTTTTTAGTGGACGGCTTAGAACGCGTTGATGTTGACATAAAATGGGGGGAACCTTAGCGAGATTTGACACTTTGTGAAAACTTCAAACCCGAGTCGTCGTCTTCAAGCTCTCTGCGATTTGCGAATAGAGTTCTGCTGGGCGAAAGCTGTGGAGTTATCGGATCTTGGGGACGAGGCTTCTACCGGTGAGGACAAGCGCTTGCAATCACACCAAAGGTTTCATCTTTAAGGTTGGTGCTCTGAATCTCATCCCTGTTCCATTGAATTTCTGTGTGCTTGCTGTTGTCAGTTTTCTGGGTTTTGTGAATTTGGGGTGTTCTGAGTGTGTAAAGTGGGCTTTGGGGGATGGGTTTTGGTGTTTTTGACAGTTGGGATTTCTGGGTTTGCTAGATGGTCGAATCTGGGTTCAGTGTTTGTGGGTTATTTGTTCCTGTTTTTGTGATTTCTAGGTAAACTGTGACTGATGTTCTTGTCGATAACTGATGTAAGAATAGGCTAGATCTGTGTTTGTGCTAACTGGTGTGGGTTTTAGGGTTTGGGATGGCTAACGTCATAGAGATATCGAGCAGTGAGGATTCCGGGTCTGACGTGTCGTTCAGCGCGGCGTATAGGGTATTTATTGACTCGTTGCGTCCGTCTGCCCATGCAGGAACCTCACTGCCGGAACCGCTAGAGGTTGAGCCGCTACAGACCATACCTTGGGCAATAGCCATGGGTCGTACGTCACGTCCGGAGAGCTCTAAGGCAGGTGAGGTGGCGGCGGCCAAAGCTAGGCGCGACGAGCGCTTGGCGAGCAACAGTGCCGCCAGCGGATCCGCTGGGGATGAGGAGACAGCGGGGGAGGACGCTGAGTCCGCGTGGTTCCTCCGGGATGGCACCCCCGTCGACGAGGCGGGAGGGCGGATGACTCTCGCCGCTGTTAGCAAGATGAAGCGGACGTTCCGGCTGCCGGGCTCTGTGAAGCTGCGCCCGCCGACTGCGGATGATAAGGCGTCAATTCTCCCGGTGGGATCTGCGGCCTTTCACGAAGCGATACTCCGCCAAGGAGTGACATTACCGCTGGTGCCGAATCTGCAAATCCTGGTGTGTGAATTCGGCCTTGCGTTCGGTCAGGTTTGTCCCAACATGTGGCGTCTGCTGCTGGCGATGAACTCCTTGTGGCGGTTGTCCGGGTGCGAGGGGCCTACCGTGGCGGAAGTGCTTCACTTCTACGAGCTGGTGTACGTGAAGCGCCAGGGTTGCAGAGGGCAAGTGAACCTGAGCCGCCGTCAGGGTGCACCGAAGCTGATAGAAAACCTAAGGGATTCAATGTCCTATTGGCGGGGGACCTTCTGTGTCGCCACGGAGGGGTGGGAGTACCAGGCTGGAGCGAACGAAGAGGGGCCGACGTTTAGGATTAAGTCGGAATTCCAACCTATCCGAGGTTGGTGACCAATTTCCGCTGGCGGTAGCCGGCGGGGTTTTTATCTTGAAGGCTTTGATTCTTACTAATCCACTTGTGTTTGTGCAGCGGGACTGCGGTACAACCTAACGCGGGAGGAGGAGTGTCGCATTGCTCGTATCAGAGGCTGTTGGCGGAACCGTAACCTGCTGGACTTCAGACTTCTGACTGGCTGGGAGTTGCTAGTCGACCAGAAACTTACTCTCTCCGTTGGTAAGAAATTTCCGTCAGACCGATGTTTCGTTTGTAATAAGTAGTCGAGACTGACTGGCTTATGTTTATTTTCCCAGAAACTCCGCCAGGAAATAAGTCGAGTCGCGACGCTTTCGAAAAAGCAATGGACCGCGCCGAGGTGGACAATTATCTGGAGACCATGTACGCCGAAGGGCTGGCAGCCCAACAGACGCTGGTGAACCCCGAGACACTGGCGCTGAGCCAGTCAGAGGTTCCGGTATTGCTGCCAATGCCACACCACTCCCATCTTGGTGAGGATGGCCTGCCGGTAGTGCAGGCGGGGGTCCCAGCGGCTGGCGGGAAGAAGGGAGGCGCTGCGGCTGGGCAGCAGAAAGATCGGATGCCCGCCAACAGGCGTGGCCCCCAAAAGGAAAAGGCGGTGCCGTCGGCGGATACTGTCATTGCAGCAAGGGAGGAACCGCCGGTGAGGGTGACGAAAACTGCCGCCGGGAACCAGAGGGCGCCGGAGAGAAAACGTCGGCAGGCCGAATCCCCTGACGAGGAAGAGGGGGAGGACGTGGAGGTGATCGGCTCGCGCCGACAGAAGAGGGCCCGAGGAGCTCCGTCGAAGACTGTTGTGGGGGAGGGAGAAGAGCCCGTCGCCAGCGAGCTAGACTCGTTTGCCGAGTACGCACCGTTCATGACAGATGGGGAGCGGGAATTTCTCTTCCACCTATGCGAACGGCTAGGGTTCGGCGGCCTAGCGGGTATCACACGCCCGACAGCAATTGACCAATCGCCCTTCAACTTGGCGTTTGGGCAAATATCGGCGGGACTGTACGACATGTTTGCGGCGGCGTCGAAGCAGCCCATGGTCGAGGGGGAGTTGCGGGAGGAAATTCAAAGTCTCCAGAGGGAGTTGGCGGAGGATAAGGAGAAGCTGGCAGAGGCAGAGCGGCGTCTGACTAAGGCAGAGAGTGACCTTGCCGATGCCCGCGGTAAGCTCCGCGTGGCCATCGAGCGTGACCTGGAGAGGAATGACCGCGTCTCCAAGTTGGAGCGGGACGTTGCGTTGCTGGAGGAGCGGATTGCCGCCAAGGACAAAAAACTTATTATCGTACAGCGGGAGTCCGCCGCCAGGGTGACGGAGTTGAAGCGGTTAGAAGGTGAGGTTGCTCGTCTGAGAGCTGAAGGGAATACCGCTGCGGCGGCCGCTGTCGAGGCATTCAAGCGATCTGCGGAGTTTAAGAAGGCGATGACTGAGTCGGCGAAGGCCGGGGCCCTGGCAAACATAGATATGCTGAAGCGGAAGGGTGCCATTGACTTCGCCAAAGCGTCGCAGCCTGATGCGCCGCCAACCAGGAGTACGCCGCCGGAGAAAACTGTCGTGGCAGCTCCAGTGGGAGGCGCTCGGTCAGGGAGCGGGGAAAGTGGTGCACATCCGGCGGGAGACTCCCAGCAGACTCCCAACCCCACCCCATCGGAGGTGTCGCGCGCTGGTTTCTTGGCGGCGCACACCCGCGCGGATGGTACCATAGAGACCCCAAGTCCAACAGCGCGAGGGTCCGATCAGACGAGTCGAGCGGTCGTGCCGCCGCCCGCCGAAGCAGAAGATGCCGAAGAGCACCCCTGAGGCCAGTTGGACCGCTCTAGATTTTGCAACTTCCCTATTTCCTTTGTAGCCGTTGAGGCATATCATTTTGTAATGTTTTGCTGAATAATATGAAATTCTGAGTTTATGTTTGCCCCATGTGTTTGTACCGTTAGTACTTTGAGTTACATTTTGCTTTTGTCAATCAATGACACATTAAAGGAATTAAAATTGGTCCAAGTGCACCTCGTAGCGGACGAGGTCCGCTGACGATCGCTGGCGTTGCCAGTTGCCCTCAGTGCTAGACTTGGTAACAATGGTTTGAATAATTCCTCGTTTCATTGATAGCTGATTGATCAGCGTACAAAAGTGGGGTAGTACCCGTCGGGTAGCTTCCCTTAGCTAAATATTAAACAAAAATTTAGCTAAGTCAAGATGCTCCTGGGTAGCGGTCTGACTATTTGTAATAATAGCGAAGGTGTTCAGTATTCCAAGGGTGGGCCGATTTGACGCCATCCTTGTCCATTAAGTAGAAGGTGCCTGGGCTCACGACTTCCACAATGTTGTATGGGCCTTCCCAAGTTGGGCGGAGCTTTGTCGGAGGTGGAATGACTTCTTTCATTACCCAGTCCCCCAGTTGGAGGTTCCGGGCTTTGACTCTTGCGTTATAGAAACGCGATACCAGCCTTTTGTTTTGCAAGTTGCGCAAATGGGCCTTGAGTCTTTTCTCTTCTAGGAGGTCCCTGTCCAGATTGATGCCGTCGCCGTTGGTGTCGGGGCAGTAGCCCTCGACCCTAGCGGTGGGCTGAGTTACTTCAATAGGGAGGACCGCCTCTGCGCCGAACATCATGCAGAAAGGAGTTTCGCAAGTGGCGGTAGTTGGAGTTGTCCGGATGGCCCATAGGACTTCTGGAAGCTTCTCCGCCCATAAACCCTTGGCGCTGTCGAGCTTCTTTTTTAGCAGCTTCTTGATTATCTTGTTTGCTGCTTCGACCTGGCCGTTGGTTTGGGGATGGGCGACAGATGCAAAACTTAGCTTGGTGCCCAAGTTGGCGGTGAACGATATGAGTTCCTTGTTGTTGAACTGTGTACCGTTGTCTGTAATGATTGTGTGCGGGACACCATAGCGGCAATAGATGTTCTTCCAGAGGAAGCGAATGACCTTGGCGGTAGTAATTGCCGTTAGTGGCTCCGCCTCTATCCATTTACTGTTGTAGTCGATGGCTACAATGATGTACTTGAATTGGCCCTTGGCGGTTTGGAATTTTCCCATCAAATCAAGGCCCCACGTGGAGTGAACCCAAGGGCCGATGATTACTGACAGAGGTTCCGCCGGTGCATGTGGGAGATCTGCAAACTGTTGGCATTTGTGGCAAGACCTCGAAATTTTCCGGGCGTCATCACCCAGTGTGGGCCAGAAGTAGCCTTGTCGCAGTGTGCGGTTGGCCAATGATCTGGCACCTGAGTGGTTTCCACATTCTCCGCCGTGGATTTCCACCAGGACGATCTTTCCCTCCTCTGGGGTTAGGCAGCGGAGGTTGGGGTAGGTGAACCCCTGGCGGTACAGCTTGCCATTCTGAATGTTGTAGCGGGTTGCTCTCCGCTTGAGCTGTCTTGCCTGGATCTTATCCTCTGGCAATGTGCCGTTGCGCTTATATGCAATGATCTCGTCCATCCAGCTGGAGTTGACTTCAATGTTGAAGATCTCCGCCAGGGTCTTTGTGATGCTTGACTTGTCAAGGTATTCTACCCTTGTGTCCGCTGGACTCTGATGTGGCTGGGCGGTTGCCAGTCTCGCCAGTGAATCAGCCTTGGCGTTCTTTTCCCTGGGGATTTGTGTGATATTGTGGAATTTGAACTTTTTTAGCAACGTTTTGACGTACCCCAAATATGCCGCTAACTGCTGGTCCTTGGCTTGGAAGCTGTCGTTGACCTGGTTAACGACTAGCTGGGAGTCGCTAAATATGTTGACGCTGTCAGCCCCCGAGTCAATGGCGAGGAGTAGACCGGCGATGAGTGCCTCGTACTCCGCCATGTTGTTTGAAGCTTTGAAGTTGAATTTTAACGCATACTCCGCGTTCAGTCCCCCGGGTCCTGTTAAGATGATTCCGGCGCCGCTGGCCTTGGCGCTGGCGGAGCCGTCCACATGCAGGTTCTACTCTGACTGTGGGGGGGCTACCTCCTCAACGGTCACCATTTCAGTTCCGGGCCTTGTCTCAACATCGGGCTCCGGCTGTCGCTCGGTTAGCTCAGCGATGAAGTCCGCCACCGCCTGGCCTTTCATGGCGGTTCTTGGCCTGTAATCTATGTCGAATTCGCTGAGCTCAATGGCCCACTTGCTGAGGCGCCCCGAGTGCTCAGGGTTCTGCATCACTTGCCGCAGCGGCTGATTGGTTAACACATGGATCGTGTGAGCCTGGAAGTACTGCCGGAGGCGCCTGGCAGCAACGATAAGTGCGAGGGCCAGTTGCTCCAAGGGAGGATATCTTGTTTCTTCTCCGTTCATGCCTCTGCCGGCGTAAAACACTGGAAGCTCATCTTGGCCTTCCCGCCGGACAATGGCGCAACTTACCGCCGATGCCGAAACCGCCAGGTAGATGAATAGTGTTTCTCCTTGCACAGGAACAGAAAGGAGAGGGACTGCCGCCAGGTATTCCTTTAAGCCCTGGAACGCCGCCTGGCACTCTGGGTTCCAGTCGATGACCTTCTTGTGCGTTGTTTTTAGGAGTTTGAAGAATGGGGCGCACTTATCAGTGAGTCGAGAGATGAACCGAGAAAGGGCGGTTAACTTGCCCTGGAGGCACTGGACGTGTACCTTATACTCAGGGTCCGCCAGGTCAAGGATGGCCTGCACCTTGTCTGGGTTAGCCTCGATGCCTCGCTCGCTGACGATGTATCCCAGGAATTTGCTAGCGGTGACCGCAAAGAAACACTTCTCTGGGTTGAGGCGCATGCCGTAGGCCAAGAGAATGGTTACTATGACCTTGAGGTTTGCCACATGTCCGCTGGCCTTTACGCTTTTGACTAAGATGTCGTCCACGTAGACCTCGATGATTTTTCCCAGATGGTCAGCGAACATGGCGTTCATTAACCGCTGGTAAGTTGCACCGGCGTTCTTCAGACCGAAAGGCATGACATTGTAGCAGTAGAGGCCTTTGTCGGTGGTGAAGGTGGTGCATTCCTGGTCGCTGGGGTGCATCTTGATCTGATTGTATCCGGAGAAAGCGTCCATCATGCTGAGGAGCTCATGTCCGGCAGTTGCATCGACTAGCTGATCGATACGAGGTAGGGGAAAGCTATCCTTTGGGCATGCCTTGTTGAGATTTTTGAAGTCGACACACATCCGCCACTTGCCGCTGGCCTTTTTGACCATTACCAGGTTTGAGATCCACTGGGGATAGATGACTTGGCGGATGAACCCAATGTCCTGGAGTTTGGCGACCTCCTCTCTGATTGCCCGGTATTTTTCCTCATCAAAGGCCCTTCGCTTCTGCTTGATGGGATAAAAGGAGGGTTTGATGGTCAGTTTATGAGTGATAATTTCAGGAGAGATACATGGCATGTCCGCGTATGACCATGCAAAGACGGCGGCATTATCACGTAGGAACTGAGTGAGTTCTGCCTCCACTGCTGGGTTTAGATGGGCGCCTATGCGGACTGTCCGCTCAGGGTGTTCGTCCAAGAGGCAGACAACCTTTAGCGACGTGTCAGGGTCGACAAGCTCCTTCCGTACATACTTCTCCTCCTCATCCCTAGGATCCTCAAAGATGTCTGGTGGCGGTGCCTCACTACCCACCGTCAAAATTTCATGGCGGCGCGTCGACCGCGCTATAGTCGTTGAGTAACATTCTCGTGCCAGCTGTTGGCTTCCCCTGACACAGCCCGTGCCGTTGGGTGTGGGGAATTTCATGAGAAGCATGTACCCGGCAATGATGCACTTGAGCTTGTTAAGCGCTGGTCGACCAATGATGGCGTTGTACGAACTGAAGCAGTCGACAATAATAAATTCTGTATGTACCTCTGCCATGCAGGGGCTAGTGCCAATAACCAGCCGCATGTAATCTGACCCCAGCGGTTGTGTGACATCACCGGAGAAGCTGAGCAGTGGCTCGTGATCCTGGAGTAGTTTTTTGTTCCGCTTGAGATGGTCGTAGCAACCATTGAAGATGACGTTGACAGCGGACCCGCTATCTACCAAAATTCTCCCCACCGAGAATTTGCCCAGAATGGCATCGACCAAGAATGGGTCGTCATGGGGTAAATGCACTCCGCGCTCTTCCTACCCCGAAAAGGTAATAGGTTCCCAACCTGATTTTGGGAGCTTGGCGGATCTTTCGTAGCGGATGTTGCAGACTTCCTTTGGGTGATTAGCGCGTGCATAGCGCTTCCTTGCCCTGTGAGACATGCTGGTGATTGGAGCACCGCCATCGATGGTGTTGATGCGGCCCAAGGTCTCAACGTTGGCAATTACTGGTGGTGGTTGACGCACCTTGAACTGCTCCAACTTGCCGTCACGGTACAAGGTCTCGATGGCCGTTTTGAGAGCATTGCAGCTATTGGTATTGTGGCCGCTGTCCTCGTGGTATTTGCACCACTTGCCGGTGTTCCTGGGTTTGCCTGTTTTAGGGTATTTTGGAGGGGGTGGCTGTGGGATCTGATCCTTGCACTGATTGTAGATGTCTTCATATGAGGCAGTCAGGACCGTGAAAACTGCATACCGCTGCGAGGACTCCGCCTGCTTGTTGCGGTTATCCCCATGGGTTGGGCGGTTTCCCTTATGGTAATGCTGGTCCTTCTGCCGCTTGCTCTGGTGGTGGCCCTGTTGCCACTCCCTTTTCTTGTCAGTTGATGGTGCTGAGGGGGTCTTGCTAGCGGTTTCCTGATGACTGGAAGATGGCTGTGTTGATTTTGGTGTTAGTGGTGGCGGTGGGGTTTCTCCGTATGTGATGAATTCCGGCTGGGCGTGAATGACCGCCTCACTCATGACGTGGTTGTACGTCGCATTGGGATGATTGTAGTTGAGGTGATAGAGGAACGGTCCCTTGAGCAGTCCCTTCCTGAAGGCCGCTGACGCCATCGTTTTGTCTAGGTCACGGCACTGAGATGCTGCCGCCCGCCACCTTGTGACGAAGGCCTTCAGTGACTCGTCCTCCCCCTGCTTGACGCTGAACAGCTGACTTGTGTTGTGATGACCAGCGGATAATAAGATGAACCGGGAGAGGAAAGCATGGGATAGTGCATTGAATGAACTGACAGACCCCGGCGGACACTCAAAGAACCAGTTCATTGCCTCGCCATCCAACGTTTCGCTAAACAAGTGGCACAAGGTGGCGTCGTCGAACCCCTTGTTGTTGGTGACCTTCTTGAAGGTGTCCATGTGGACGAAGGGATCAGACATTCCACTGTAATGCGCCATCTTTGGGGTTTTTGCATATGCCGGTCTGACAGCCTGCAGAATGGCAGCGGTGAAGGGCCCGGGTCTGGAAGCGAAGAGCGGATTCTGAGTTGGCGCTGGGACTCCCGACTCCGCCCGGATCAACCTCTGCTCCAGCTGGTGCATCCTTTCTAATATCTGGGCGGTTGCATTGTTGGTGGAATCAGCCTGAACAACCCGCTGGGACAGCCCGCGCCTTGGCGCAGGCGGAATATTCTCGGTCCTTGCCCTAGCCTCCGAGCGGTTGGTGTGCGGGAGTGATTCCGCTTCTTGTTCTAACATGGGTTGGGGTATGGGCGGTGGTCCCATTCCCAATAACTCGGGTGGGTTCAGCGGCACCTGCATCTGTATGACCGGCCCCGGCCCCAACGTTCCGGTGCCGGGTCGGCTATGCCTGGTGCTATGTGATTGCTCGCTCTGTGTTGGGCGGGCGGTGGCCTCCAGCGTCTTCTTTAATTCCTCGAAACGTGTCATGAGCGTAGCCACCTGCCGCTGGGCTTCAGCCTTTTCCTTGCGTTCCACCTCACGCTCCTTGTTTGCCTTGTGAAGATCCGCCAGTGCTAGCTCGTACATAGTGACGAGATCTTGGACCGGCGGGCGGCTGCTGCTCGGATTTGCCTCACCGCCGGGGTTGGCCGGGGTTGTGAATAGTGCGCGGTTAACGCCTACTGCTGGGTTGGGAGGTTGGGGGACGGCGGGATGGTCTGCCTGCTCTTCAGCGTTTCCCCCGCTACCGTTAGTCATGGTAATTGTGGTGGGATGGCCTTTTGTTCAAAGATTCCAACAGACGGCGCCAATGTTAATGTCTAAAAGTTCAGCGGTAGTTGAACCTTTGTTAACGCTGATCCGGTGGGCGGATCGATACTTGTGACGTTCTCAAAGCCTCCGCTACCTGTCAAGTAAAATACAAAGGGCGTCAGAGGGAGACCGCGTTGGGCGGTCTTCAACTCTCCGATGCCTAAGTTAGTCAATGTATTTATGTTGACAAAGTAACAGTAGGTAGGTATTGAATGCGTAATTAATGAGGAGAGAGGAGAGGACCTTTTATAGGTGAGGAAGAGGTTGATCTTCTCTTTGTTTTCGATGTGGGACTGATATGCTTCAGTTCCCAGTTTCAGAAGCTTCTGATGCCATCTTAGCGCGGCGCGTGGCGGCGCGTCGGCGGTGATCTGGAGGTGGTCCGACGTTGGGGCTGTAGCCCGCCTGGCGGTGTGTCTGCATGTCATTCCTTTGGTTGGAATTAGTACCTTTGGCGGTACAATGAGCGTAGCCCATTAGAGCTAATTATGCTTGCAAATGTACATGTATGTACAGGAGCAAGATCTGAGAACAGATCTGTTTGTTTGTTTTTTTTTTTTTTTTTTTTTTAGCCTTTTGGGCCCGAAAAAACCTGAGGACCGGCCCGGTTTTTTTCGGTCCAGGCCCTTCCGGTCCTTGAAACTTAAAAACGAAATTTGAGCCCGACCCGAAAATTTCGGGCTCGGTCCCGGGCCTTGCAAATTAGGTGCCGGGCTGGGACTGTGCCCAGGCCTAATTATTGGCTTCTCTGATCATTTTCTATCCCCTCCACACACACACACACACACACACATATATATATATATATATATATATATATCAAGGAAGAGTGATTATTTAATCTCATTGTATGCTTCTCTTCTTTTGTGCCTGCTCTCTGCTCAAGTATTAAGAACCAAGTACAAGTGTACTGCTCAGTCCCAAGGTTTTAAATATCGGTATCTTCATATGTATCGGTACTTTGAAAAAGGGAGATATCGGAAATATCGGGGATACAGGGTAACAAAATGTCGTTTTTGAAAAAAGTCAATTTATTAGAAATTTAGAACTACATATAAATACATATGAATGTCAACTTCATCTACATCCAAAAAGAGACTCTAGGCGGTTGAAAAGCCGCTCGCTGGTTTATGAAAATGCAATAATCAGACCAAGACATATGACCCATATATGGCTTTATCTGCAATGTCATCCATATATGGTTCCTTGATTTCCTTCTGCAATGTCATTTGGCCTCATTTGAATAATTGAACCTTTATGACTTTATCTTCTTTCTATTATTCAACTACAGAGTTACAGACATAGTCACAGACTACATAGTACCAAATCTCTCCTCACACATATTTGCATTTAGACATTTAGAGAATTACTTCTCACCCAAAATCAAGGATTCAAATTTCGGTTTCGGTACTTCAAATTTAAGGAAATTTCAGAGAAAGTTTCGATTTCGGTGGAAATTTCAGTTAAAATAAAGAAATCACATTAATTGCATTTATAAAATGATATTTTTGAATGAAACTTTTACATAGACTAAACTAATCTATAATAAACCTATTTACAATGTAACCTCTGTAAAATTATACATTATAATAATATTGTAATATTTAATATGGACGAATAATTAACTAGTATTGTCGTATGTTGCTAAACTAGTGTTTTTATCTATGTGTAATTATAAATGTGTTGTATATTGATAATGTGAATGTGATTTTTTTTTTATTTTTTTTTTTTATGGTTGGAATCTAGTGAGAGGCTTGGTTAGCAAAACTACTACAATGTGATTCGATTTAGCTGGTTGAACTGCTTCCATTTAGTATCATTCAATAATGCTCCCAAATTTCGACTTGATTTTTCTTTAAGTCTCAGGATCTAACTTAATTGTTCAAAAATTATTTATTTTCTTTTTTATTTAATATTTTATTTTACTATTTACCATACTGCCACTCAATTATTAAAAATTAACATAAGATCTAAGACTTTTACTATCTTTTCACAATCAAAGTGGGTTCTCTTAAATATAAATATAGAAATATAGATAAGTATTGGTTGGTTCACTAGGTTGGTTGCTGTTACGTCTACATTAAAAATGAGTATGATGTTTTAATCAACTAGTCAAAATGGGTTCTCTTAAATATAATATAGATGAGTGTTGGTTTGTTGCTGTTACATCTACATTAAAACGGAGTATGATGTTTTAATCATAGTTAATAATTTTTCATATTATACGCGAATAAAACATGTTTTTATGTTTTTATTTATTTATAAAATTAAGTAATTCAACGAACTAATTGATAAAATATCTGAATAATACAAGTACGTATTTTTCGTATACTATAAATGTCCTGTTTATTACTAACTATGGTTTTAATCAACCATATCATGTATCTAATCGAAAAACTATATCATGTATATAATCGAAAAAATCATATCAGTAATGTATTCAAATATCTTAATCTGTAGACTATTTCAAAGAAAATGAGTGAAGCCTATTATTTTTAAGGAAGTCCATTGAAAGAAAATTCCCACACAATAGTCCACCATCTTAATTTGGACATAAATAATTGGGCAATTGTAGAACAAATCATCCACTGTTCAAGTAAAACCCTACTTTGTGTTTGGCCCAAACTCTAGGTTACTTAACCTAGTGGTAATAGGGTTACATTAGAAGGATCTAGATTCCTATTCAATGTAAGATTACTTTCCTTGTATGATTGAGATTCTATGCATTGTAATCCTCTATATAAAGAGGCCCATATTATCAATGAGAATACACAACAATTTCCTCTCAATTTCTGATTCCCTAAAACACATTATCAGCACGAAGCCCTAACCCTGAAACAAATAGCCAAACCCTAATTCAAGAAGCTAAAAACCTTGAATCCGAATACAAAACCTTGAAGCCTTTTCTGCCTCCACCTCAAACCTTGAAGAAATCAATCCCAGAAGCCCAGAACCGGAGGCGGATTCACTGGAACCGGCCGGAAAAGTTCTGAACCGGTCTCCAGAAAATAAAAACAATCTCTGACCGGTTCGCATAGTTCCAGGTCACCTTCCACCTTCATAGTTGGGCAATACCGGCATCAGAGCTCCGGAATCCTTCACCAGAAATTTCACCTCCAGAACCGGCCACCGGAACTGCAGCAGACCCCTGAATCGCCTCGTCCAGCACCCTCGGCAGTACCTGCGCGCAGACCCTCCGCAGATCCTCGGCAGGACCTCGACAGAGCCTCGGCAGCCCCTCGCGTGCATCTGTCGATAGCGTCTCGGCAGCCCCCGCGCACATCTGTCGACAGAACTCGACAGTACTCGGCAGCTCCAGCGCAGCAGCTCCGGCCAGCGACCACCGCCGGCCACCACAGTTTTCCGGCCACCTCCGGCGACTTTTCCGGCACTTTTCCGAGGACTTTTTCCTGCAAAATTTTGACACTTTTTTAGGTATGTTTTCAAGGCTTTTTTAGTTCCCGGTTTTTGAAGTTTTTATTTCAATTTCTCTTCTTTTTCTCGGGGACTTGCAACCTCCCTTCTTCTACCCCCCTTTTCTTCTTCATAGGGGAGACCAATAGCCGAACTGTGAGGGTTCGTGCTCACTCCAAGCTTGGAACTTGTAGAGTCCTCCAAACTTAGAGTTTGTTAAGAAGAAAACGATCGACCACATACATCGTTGTTTCGATCTAATCATATATCTCTTGGAATCAGATTTTCTTGGAAGCGACTACGCTCAGAAATCCCTAATTTCTTGGAAGCGACTACGCTCAGAAATTTTATATGTTTTCGTGGTAGCCTTTTATGCTCTGAAACTAACCCTTTTTCTTGTTCTCTTTCAGGTTGAGTAACCTGAACAAATTGGACTTTGCTCCATTGGGAACAACTAGCTCTGGATATCACAGGTGGGTTCGTGATGTCTGCCAGCATCTCAAGGCCGATGGAATCCTAGATACGATTCTCGAGCCTAGCCAGGACGTGCTAACTGTTGAGCAAGCTCAAGCTTTGGAAGTAAATAGAGCAGCCTTAGAGGCAAATAAGGCGAAAGCCATCATCCTAATGACTCGTCATTTGGATGATTCACTCTAGTACGAGTGTATGAATGAAGAAGACCCCATAAAGCTGCGGGTCTCACTCGAAGAAAGATTTGGCAACGTCCGTGACTCACTGCTTCCTGACCTAGAAGTGAGATGGCATAGCCTCCACTTCTGTGATTTCAAGTCAGTTCTTGACTACAACTCGGAAGCACTTCGCATTAAATCCTTAATGGAATTCTGTGGTAAAGAGATCACAGATGCGATGTTGATTGAGATGACTATCTCTACCTTCCCCGTCTCTGCATTGATGGTTGCTAAGAACTATCGAATCGATGTTACTGCAGGACGGATCACAAGGTTTCATGAGCTCATTGGAGCTATGAATGTCGCTGAAAAGCATGACAACATCCTTGTGAAGAACTATAATTCGAGATCTGTGGAAATAGACCATATTCCAGAATCCAATTATAGCCGCGCCCCTAAGAGAAGGCGCCAAGAGCGAAACCCTAACCTTAGGGATACTTCTGGACGTTCTGGTCCATATAATCGCTCTGCTTGGGAAGGTAACCGCCAATATAGGTGAACACGGAACTGAAGAGGTCAACGTGGAAAGAGAGAGGGAGGCAACGCCTCTGGCCATGTTGGTGGCGCCACCAACACTAAGAGCCATCTAAATGACGCTTTCAAAGCGCCTCAATCAATGGAGTTGGAGCAAAGAGATGTATGTTCTCGATGTGGAGTGTCTGATCATTGGGCACACATTTGTAGAGCTCGTGAAGAAATCGTCACCGCCTACAAAGCATATTGTGAAGCAAGAGAAGCTCACTATATGGAACAAGAAGATCAAGAAGATGATCTAGAGTGAAGGGTTGAAGACTACAAATCTGGCTGGGATCAATAGATCGCCAATTCTGTTTAAGTCTTTATTTTTCCAAGAGATGTAATAGGCAATTACCATATACTTTGTAGTAAATGCCAATGGTTTAAGTCTTTCTTCAAAGTAGGCTCACCCAAAATAAGTGTGATGTCTAGGAAGGTTCTGAGATTAGTGGTACTTAAGCGAGTCTTGCTCCACCGACATCTCTCTACTCACCTGGTCACATTTATTTTGGAATTACCGAAAGAAGTTAGACGACTACCATTGTTTTGCATTAGCTACCATTTTGGATTAGATTTTCTTTGGTCAAAGAGACAATGATGTAACTCTGTTGGCTTATGAATAAAATTTCGAGTTCTTTATGACTCCATTTTGATTCTGAGCATATATATGTCTTTTGTGACTACGATGGCTGGGCCATCAATATTAATTCAAGGACATGGAATACCCCAAGTTTCACTTGCCAAATTGCACCTTAATTACTGTCACAGAAACTCTGTACGCTCCTAGGGCTAATCGCACCTATGAATAGCCAACGGATTCCATGCGAAAACGCATGTAGAGAACGGAAATGAGTTCCTTTGCAACACCTCTAATGATTGTGAACAAAGGCGCATCTTAGAGAAGTTTATGTGTCTCTCTAGTGGACTCTATGTCACTATTCGAGCTATAAAATCCAATAAAGTTATGAGAGAAGATCTCTTGGATTTAGACACATATTGGCTTTGTCACGATAGGATAGATCATTCTAGTCATGATATGATGATCCGTCTACTAAAGACTTCACATGGACATCATTTCTTTCGAGCGAAACGAACCATGAATCAGAAGTTGATTTCTGGACTAAGTGTGACCGACGCAGCTGCCTAGGGCACCGCCTCCGTCCACCACCAGCCTAGGGCTGGCGCAGTCCCTATCCATGACGCCATGGATGGCGTCCATCATGGTGATGGCGCCCTAGGTCAGCTACAATCACCAACTTGCTTCAAATTGCGTTTCAGACGCTCAGGTCCAACCACAATCTTCATTGGTTACTTCTAAGGCCTATCACTTGATTTACAAATCCCGTTCCTTAAGGACATTAGGACTCAGACCGTCCTATGCAAAGGATATGCAAATACTCATTCTGTTCTTACATAGAATCCGTAGGGATTCTGTGGACTAGTTCAACCAACTTGCGGACGTTTAAATATCTCATGATGTTGGTTGACACGCAAACACGCTGGTCACGTGTTGTGCCATTGTCCACTTATAATGCTGCTTATGCAACACTCCTAGCACATATCATATGACAACGGGCTCACTCCCCGAATCATCCTATTCAGTCAATTGGATTTGACTATGCTAGAGAGTTTACATCGAAGACTTTCGATGGTTATTGCAATGAGACTGATGTTGGACATCATATTCCCATGCACACACCCAAATGGTCTCGCAGAAACGACTACGATGGTAGTCCGGACATTGGTAATGCGCACCAACCTCCTTATATCCACTTGGGGTGATGCAATATCGCATGCAGCTATGCTAATTCGTCTACGACCCACCGCCACTCAATCTATCTCTACGTAACAGCTAGTGACTGGGTGCAAGTATCGTACTTACACACATTTGAGTGAGCCATTTATGTGCCAATTGAGCCACCACAGCGTACTATGATGGGTCGTTACAGACGAATGGGCAACTACGTTGGATTTGAGACTCCAACAATCGTCCGCCACTTAATGCTCTTGCAAGGCGATCTCCTTACCGCTAGATTTGCGGATGTCACTTTGATGAGACAGTCTTCCCGTCATTAGGGGGAGATAAGAACACAGATGTTCAGCAGGAACGATAGGAATTGTCGTGGTCTGTCCCCACTATGTCTCATCTCGATCCCTACTAAAGTGACGAGATCACACATCTGCTGCAAATATGCCTGCAAGGAAGTACGTCCCTACGAGAGGACGTAGCGCCACCCTACACGGAGGTAGGCATGGCGCCAACGCCAAAGAGAGTGGCACTCTGGCGTTATAGGCCCCAGATAGGATGCTTGGGAGGCCCGTGGGTTCGAAGGATACTTTGACACATTCCAATCCTTTGATCATCAAGACTCAATATCCGTCTCATGAGTATCTTCCGGGTTATGGTTATCGTTTGGGGACGCCTCAACGTCAGAACCTATTCCTGAGAATATAGAGTTCTATGAAAATTACACTAGTGTACATGAGACGTGGGATAGAAACTCCATCATAATTGATGATGTAGTTGCACATGAGTTTGTTGAGTCTGATGATATCGAACCACACTCCGTTGATGAATGAATGCCAACATAGAGAGATTTGGCCTAAATGGAAAGATGCGATCCAGGTTAAGTTGGATTCTCTAACGAAGAGGAAGGTTTTTGAGCTAGTAATGCCAACACATCCTAACATAAAACCTATTTACTAATGGGTCTTCGTTAGAAAGCGTGATGAGAAAAAGAGATGGCAATCTTGCCTTATGGCGCAAGGCTTCTCACAAAACGCCCTGGAATCGACTACGATGAGACATATTCTCTCGTAATGGATGTCATTGCACTCCACTACCTTGTCAGTTTGGTAGTTTCTGAATAACTGAACATGCGGCTTACAAATGTGGTCACTACATATCTATATGGGGATCTAGATACGGAATATACATGAAGGTTCATGGTGAACTTCATCTACCCAAGTCAAGTGGCTCTAGACCACGGAGCGCATTTATAATAAGATTGAAACGCTCACTAAAGTGACTACTTGATTGGGAAGGGATATGCCCACGCGTTTCCATAACAAGTTTCGGATTCTATCGCGGTTCATGTTGGACATGATCTTCATTAGAAGTCCTTAAAGAGTTAAGGGAAACCGCTGAACACTTGAAATCCGAGTTTGAGATGAAGGATTTTGGGAGAACACGATTATGTCTCGGTTTGGAACTTGAGCATCGTGTTGATAGATGCTTAGGCATTTTGACAAGGTCAAACCTTCAAGCACCCCCATGATCGTTCGTAGTCTTGATCCTGAAAAGGATCATCTTCGTTCGAAGGATGATAATGAAGATGTGCTAGAGGCAGGAGTGCCTTACTTAATTACAATAGGCACATTATTGTACTTAGCTCAATGCACAAGACCGAACATCTCATTTGCCATTAACTTGTTAGCTAAGGTATAGCTCTGCGCCAACGCGACGCCATTAGGATTGGTGTAAAAGATATCTTTCAGTACTTGAGATGTACGATTGATATGGGCTTGTTTTATCCCTACAAAGAGATGATGGATTCGGACCCATCACACACCAGGAACGCCGCCAACACTGGCATGCGTCCTCTATCCCCATCCCAAAACGACATGTGTTTTGGAAGATTTTGCTGATATTGGGTATCTCTCTGACCCACACAAAGGTCATTCTCAAACTGGTTAAGTGTTCACCATGGGTAAAGACCGTGATATCTTGGAGGTCTACAGAATAGACCCTAGTCGCTATATCTTCGAACAATGCAGAGATTATTACTCTTCACGAAGTGGTTCAAGAATGTATATGGATTGGATCCATAGTTACGCATGTTCGAACAGTTGTGGTTTGAAGTCTACCACAGATGAGCCTACAAGCATTTAGGATAAAGTTGCTTGTTTTGAACAAATGAAGTAAGGCTACATCAAAAGCGACAACACCAAGCATAATCAGCAACAGCAAACTCTCATCAAGATTAAAGTGAACTAGGTTCAATTTGAAGACAGTGCGGCAGACTTGCTCACTAAGTCATTGCCTAAATTCCACTTTCAAGAAACATGTTGGTAGCATCGTTTGCGGAAGTTATCCGAACTCCCATGACCGTAGTCAGCAGGGGGAGATGCAGACATCAGGGGGAGATGTCTACATGTATGGTCTCGAAACGTGAAGGGTGTGTTGTGCTCTTTTTCCCCTTCGACCGAGGTTATTTTTGTCCCACTGGGTTTTTGTTACTCGGCAAGGTTATTAGCGAGGCAACGAGAGAAGCACCGCGTTTGGGCAACACAAGGGGGAGTGTTCAAGTAAAACCCTGGTTTGTGTTTGGCCCAAACTCTAGGTTACTTAACCTAGCGGTAATAGGGTTACATTAGAAGGATCTAGATTCCTATTCAATGTAAGATTACTTTTCTTGTATGATTGAGATTCTATGCATTGTAATCCTCTATATAAAGAGGCCCCTATTATCAATGAGAATACACAGCAATTTCCTCTCAATTTCTGATTCCCTAAAACATCCACAAGATATTGATTAATTCATGGTCAGAAAATGCTGATTGAGACACTTGGCAATAATACAATTTTTATTTTTACAATTAAGCTTCTTAACACACTCTCGTTCCACCATTTTTTCTGCATACCTTCCTCAGCAAGTGGGGGACCGTTTTGGCTCTTATAAATGCAGCCGAGAGGCTTTATAGTCTTCACAAGCATTTCAAGTTCTTTCATTATTCTCAACTGTGCTGAAAGGTGAGTACTCCAATTTTCTCCAAATTTGGTTGGAGATAAATGATATAGATAAGTGTTGGTTGGTTGCTGTTACGTCTACATTAAACAGGAGTATGACGTAATACCAAAACCCCATAAATGAAAATGAACAAGTACAACAAAAAGAATGTCATAAAAAAAAGGACAACAAAAAGAACGTAAAAGCTACTACAATGTGGTTCGATCTAGCTGGTTGAACTGTTTCCATTTAGTATCATACAATACTGCCTCCAAATACATGAATTTTGAAAATGATTTTGGTACTTCATCACATGGGTATTGTATGTATGTTGATCTCTTTCCACATGCAATCCATATATCGGATATTGTGAAATTACTCAATATGGTGTTTCAGTTTATGAAGCATACGACATTTGAGACGAAGCAAAAAAAGGAATTATGTTGTTGTTGAAGCATTCAACTTTGTAGTAGATAAAAGCAAAAAGGTGTTTTTGTTGTATTCAATTTTTTTTTTTGGACATTTTGTATTCAACTTGATTGCAAAAAAAAAAAAAATCAAAATTTCATATTTCTTCATGAAAGTATGAAGTAAAAAAATCATTGTTGGTGATATACAAATTTCACAAAAATTTAAGAGAAATTTTGGACAAAATTCGGTGTAAATTTTTAAATATATTTTTTATGTGTAGATATTTCGGAAATTAAGAATTTAGAGGAAATGTACGGAGAATTTCAGAAAATTTCGGGAAACTCCTGACGGAAATGATATAGCATGTAGATTTCGTTTCGGTACTTCAAAATTACGGAAATTTCGATGGAAATTTCGACAGTTTCGGAGAAATTTGAAACCTTGCCCAAAATCGCCTTGAGGATATTTCTCCTCAGCTAGATTCGCCTTGAGGGGATTTTTTTTTCCTCACCTAGATTTGCCTTGAGGGGATTTTCTACTCACCTAGATTCACCTTGAGGGGATTTCTCCTCACTCAGATTTGCCTTTAGGAGATCTCTCTTCACACAGATTTTCATTTAGAGAATTACTTAGTTTTTTTATATTTTTACCTCAAATTTTACAGATATTTCTTCACTTTATCGGGGATATATCGCAAATATCTAATATATCGAGGATATTTGACGATGTCGGAGAAATTTCGCAGAAACGGTAAAAAATAAGATATTTACCCCCTAGATATATCGGTTCGTCGAAAAAAGGAGATATCGGGGGAGATATCGGAAATATCGCAGATATTTAAAACCTTGCAAAGTCCCAGCTATGTCCGGTACTGTATAACTATCATCTATATAAGAAGTTCTGAAGCCAGCTTCTACGTAGCGGGATTGTTTCAAGTCATGCCTGATCACTCAATTCATTGCTTTACCGTATGGTTAGTTTCCTCAATTCATTGCTTTTGTAATTTTGTACATGTATATGTTCAAATATTTACTGTAATTAGATGACTAATCTAATATGTTCAAGTCTTTTTTTTGTCATTTTAAGGAATCGCTTATTAGACTAACTTTTTGATCACATATTGAGATCTCAACTATTCAATTTTTCAGGTCTAAACGAGTATATCACTTATGCAATGTTTTAACTAAATTGATAATCGTTAAGACATTTATAACTATGATTTATATAATTATGAACATGAACAGTTCAGGTTGGACAAATTTGATTTGTCTATTAATTTAATTTAATTCGATACTTTAATTATCATAAATTTGGCTGAAAATTTACATAAGTGATTTACTCATTGAGCTCTCTACGAACTAAATGGTCGAAATGCCTGTTTGATTGAAAAAGAACAATTCTTAGGTTCACCCCTAGGGTGAATGAGCAAATTCACTCTCTCTTGCGATTAACGCATAATAACTTTATAATTTTCTAATCCAACCATTCATGTTGTATAACGTAATATAAAGATTAGCTCTGTAAAAAATTAATCAAATTGAAGACCTTTTAGTTATTAATTTCTATGAAATACATGGACGGTTCATTATAGTAGTAGTAAGTGTTGTTAGAACCATCCATTTGTTTGATTCAATTAGATAATTAAACGATTTCTGATTCGATTGATTTTTTACAGAAATGATCTTTAAAGGATAATTTAAGATATAGATCGTTGGATTATAAATTTATTAAGTAAAAATATGTTAATCGACAACGGGGTGAATATGCTCATTCACCCTAGGGGTGAACCTAAGAATTGTTCATTGAAAAATGAGTCTCACAAAAGATCTCTAAAATGACAAAAAAAAAAAATGAATCCCTTATTGAGAGAGAGAGAGTGTGAACACACAAATACACACCGGGATGAGCCTAAGAAACTAGATTATTGATTTCTTACCTAGTGCCAGATACTGGCCAACAACTCAAAAAGATCATTGGAATTTTTACATTCAATGCATGGTTTTTGTTTCCCTATCTGAACACTGGAAGTATTTTATGTGTTTTCAGTTTTTGTTTTTGTTTTTTGCAGTTCACTGCATTGCAGCAAACCTTGCATTGACAGAGCTTAGGATATTCCTAGTTTCATACTCAACGCCCGGTAGTTTATATATAAATGCACTGTGCCAAAATTTTATAATTGATAGTTACGTCAATTGGGTGACGTCACAGTATCAGCAACCAAAACAGTAAACCATTTTTTACCAGCTGCACTATGCCATTGAGTTTTGACCTGAACTATTAACAGCTGACATCACCCCCAATTATAGGCTTCTCGATCATTCTATACTCTTCCATATATATACACTATGATTATTTAGTCTCGTACTTCCATAGTGGATGCTTCTCCTCTTGTGCCTGCTCACTGCTCAAGTTGTAATTAGTACCAAGTTCAAGCGAACTGCTCAGTCCCAGCTTTGTCCGGTACTTCTATCATCTGTACAAAAAGTTCTGAAGCCAACTTATACCCACTACTTGTATATAGGATTGTTTGAAGTTATGTCTGATCACCCAATCGAGAGCGTTGCCGTAAGGTTAGTTTCTTTATTCATTGCATTTGTAATTTTGTATTATATGTGAACATATATTATTATAACGAGTGGTACTGTATGCGCGCGTATATATTGGGGTCGGCCTGAGAAACTAGATTAGTGATTTCTTACCTAGTGTCTCGTACTGGCCAACAAGATCATTCAATGGTTTTTGCTTCCCAATCTGAACAGTGGAAGTGTTTTCTGTGATTTTTTTTTTTTTTGGGCAGTTCACTTCATTGCAACAATTTTTGCATTGATGGAGCTTAGGATATTCTTAGTTTCATCCCTAACTAAATTCTTTAATTACAAAATTATACCCAAAAAAAAATTCTTTAATTACTAAATTGAAAAAAAAAAAAAAAACCTACTACGTGGAAGGAATAGGCTGGGAAAACCACTGCACCTTATTGATTTAAAGGACAAAAAAATTTACCTACATATTTCCCCTTTGAAATTATTTCACATAAATTTTTTTACTTAGCTCCACTTCTGATTTCCATTAGTGGCACGTTTACTTACTTGGAATGTAAAATAATCATGAATCGGAGACAACTGGAATGGGAGAAGAAAGGAATCGGTATTGATTCCGGAGGAGTTGATTCCTAAACTCATCTCCCCCCTTCGTAATCAAATTCCTGAATATTCAGGAATCGATTCCTTATAAGGAGGTGGGACCTACACCCATTCTGATTCCTTCATGTGTTAGTAAACGCAAGAATACTTTTATCCGGAATCATTCTGATTCCTTTATGTGTTAGTAAACGTATGAATAGTTTTACCCCGTAATCATTCCCTCCCATTCCAAGTAAACGTGCCCTAGAAGTTTAAAACTGTATCCAGTGTCCTAATCTTCCACGAACGAATGTGTCCTAATCTTCCACGAACACCAGTACATTCGTTCGAATTAATCGTGATATATGTGTGCGCAGTGGTGGAGCCAGGATTTCAAACTTATCAGGGCACCAAAAAAATAAAAAAAGAACAAAAACAATGTCATAACAGTTTTATAAATGAAATTTTTATCTATTACAATGATAAATATTCTTGATGAGATTTCATATTTTGAAATCGTTTCATATTAATCTCATCTACTGTGCTAGTAAAAATGTCTTTATCAATATATGAAATCAAACATAAAATTCTCTTTTTAAAAACTATAACTCTTACACCTAAATGAAGAAGAGAGGTGCCGTCGTCAAAACTAAAAAATGATTACGGCAATACACATAAAAATTATCCCAAAATCGCTGGAATATATAATATAATATTATATATAAATATATATCCTATACAGACATAAATTACATGGTAATAATGATATTATATTTTAATAATAATAGATTTGTCTGGAACGAAGCGCGCTACTTATGAAAGTCAGTAAGTGATTTTGCATTACTACTTTTATTAGTCCGCGGAAGAATTATGATTATAAAATACATATAATGTTGAATAGTTAGTATATATAATAATAATACATATGGGTAAAGCTATAGTATGTTAACATTTCTCATACATCAACTATTTTTACCACTTTAAGGACTCATGTTACCACTTTGAGGACTAATATTATTATTTTGAGGACTCATACGGTAAACTAAGAAAATTTATCACTTTAAGGACTCATGTTACCACTTTGATGACTAATATTATTATTTTGAGGACTCATGTGGTAACTAAGAAAATTTACCACTTTAAGGACTTATGTTACCACTTTGAGGACTAATATTATTATTTTGAGGATTCATTTTACCACTTTTAAGGCAATTGTATGCATGTCATACGTTAACACATTGTAGAATTTTCCTAATACATATTATTAAGTTATGTTTGATTAATATAATATATATTTTTTTAAAAAAGTTGACTGAAGCGCGGGACCCAGTTGGTCTCTTAGTCCCTCCTAGGCTCCTATGCGTGTGTGTGTGGGGATATCTTTCAATATATGCTATAACAAATTAATCCTTTCCAATCTTCTCAGCGTTCCATCACAACCAGGCTCCAGTTCGGCCGATGCGGACCGGCAACGCTCACATATTTGGACCACTCCAATTAAGAAATCATGGTCATCAGTTACAACTTCAGTTAAGAAAGCATGCTTAGCAGTTCTACGTTCACTTCTTGAAATATGGGGTCCATTGCCAGTTCATGTTTCATTTGCAATTTACCAAATTATTATATACCCAATTAGCCTACTTATCTGTGGGCCACAATGCAATTTTAGCTGCATGAGTTCCTATATGGAAGTACAAGTGACATTAGTTCCCCATATGATTCTATGTTTGACCATGACATTTCTTCTGCCCATCAGTTTACTGCGGAAATTGAAATTAACGAAGGGGAAAACGTGGGAAAGGATACTACTAGTAATATCATGTATTGCATTGGCAGTGGATCCTTTGTTCTTTTATATTCCATTCATCGATGAGAAAAGTAAGTGTATTGGAATGGACAAAAAGTTGAGGGCTATAGTTCTTGCATTGCGATCACTTACAGATCTCGCTTTCGCACTCAATATTGATGCTCAGAATCGTGATCCGATCGACAAACTTAATATTGAATATTGCGTGAAAGGCTGTATGAGGCGTTTAGAGTGGTTATCTCAAGATATGATCGAACTCCTTGTTATTCTTCCCATTCCACAGGTATGAAGAAAGAAAACTTTGTGGTATTAAATTCTTGCAATTTGCTATTTTTGAGTTGCAGGGCAAGAATTTTCTCTAATTTCTTTTCTTTCTTCCCCTAATATGAGTTGCCCAAAAAGGTGCCTAATATAACAGAAAAATTCTTACATAGGGCAAACGTACCACGTGAAGGTGAGGCTGTCTAATCAAAACCCATAAAATTTTAAGTGTGTTTCAAAACTATCCTTACTTATTAAAATAAAATACCAAAAACACCCTCTGCATTGGTCAGCCGTACCAGACACGTGGTACGTTTACCCTACATAAGATTCTCTCAATATAACATGTTTGGTTAATTGTCCATGAGTACGTATAAACTGTTCCCTTATATAAAAATGATTGTCCAGGACACTCTTAAAATATATAGTTTTTGTTTTTTTATACGACATGGCGGTTCATGAAACTAGATCAATATACTTTACACCAAATCTTTATTATTTCATTTGTGTTATTGTGTTGGGTACAATTTTGTCACGTGAAACGAAATGTTTATAATAATTTTTTTAGGGTCTTTCTAAATGTACCCAGCAAATATCTAAGTACACCCAGTAAATTTTTTACACCCAGCAAATTTCTAAAATAACAAATTACATCAAGAAACTTTCCTATAATACCCTTTTCTTTAATTAAACCCAGAAAAACTCATATGCCCATACCCTTTTCGTTTATCAAATACCTAGCAGACTCCCTCATTCTTCTAAGATGAAGAAAAAGAAAAAGAGTTCTCTGGTGAATAAGAATGTGAAGGGGACTAAATCTATTCAAACAGATGAGAGCTATCAAGACTTTCTAAGTCTGCTTGAGATAAATGATGAAAACATGACATATGCACTCCAAAATGGTAGACCAGAGACAAATGATGTGGAGATAAAAAATAAGAATGCGGAGAGTTGATTAGATTCTGATTTAATTGCACTAGAGACTAGAGAGGGATCCAGTTGATGGAGGTCGTACCCCAATTGTATATATTTTCTTCAATTTCCTTTCAACTTTGGTTTGTTCTTTCTATTTATCAAACCCATGCGCACACATGGACGCAAACATGTGTATGCATAAATTAATACATACATCTGGGCTTCTGGAATTTGGAAGTTTGGGGAAGATGTAGCCTTTTGATCTCATTAGCTAGGTAATGATAACCACGACTGCAGTATTTTCTTGTTGGGCTAGGAAATCAATGGAGCAACCAGTATCACTAACCAAGTAATCATATACTGGTTTTATGGCTTGTACCGTCTGTTTAGGACCAAAGACCTAGAACTCCTTTTCTTCATCTCAAAAGAACAAGGGAGTAGTATTCTTCATCTGGGTCTATGGGTTTTGCTCGGTTTAATTTTAAAAAGGGTATTATAGGAAAACTTGTTGGGTGTAAAAAATTTGCTGGGTGTACATAGATATTTGCTGGGTACATTTAGAAATACCATTTTTTTAAATAAAAAAAAAATGTAGGTAGTGGGCATTTTTTTTAAAAAAATAATTTTTTTAATTTTTTCCTTTAGTTTAACACCGTTGTAGTATTAAAGCATACCACATTCTCAGAAAAAAAAAAAAAAAACATACCCAAGTTAAAAGGGCCTTATGAGAAGATTTTTCAAGAAAGATAGACTCTCTGGTAATAATTATTTAGATACTGTAATTAATGGAGAAATAAATAGTTGTTTTTTATGGCGAAGCGTTCACGTTTCACCAAAACATGTATTGCTCAAATTATCCTTTAATTTAAAAAATAAAAACTCATAATAAAAGAAGTTAAATAGTAATTTTAGTAAAATAAAAAATATATAATTAAAAAAATTAAAGAAGTCAGTGATAATTAAAAAATCTTCACTAATAACCCCGTATATTGCACAAGTATGAATCTAATGATTAATGTGTCAGAATTCATCAATATAATATAGTTACTAGAAATTCAATCAGGAAGATGTCATCTGCACGTGATTAGATTTTACTTGTTGACTCTAACTTGTTTCAATTTGTACAGGTCATAATAGTAACTATATTTTTCAGAATGAATGGGTCTGGATATCCATATAAAACAGCAATTAGCAACGTCTTTCTTATTTTGCAATTTATTGCAAGGGGTTGCCAAATCTACCACTTCCAGAAGCCATTTAAAAGGGTTGGGAAATGGGCCAAAATTGCATTCTATTTCCTCATCTACGTCTTGGTTGGTCATGTAAGTTTATCTCTTTCATTATAATAACTGGTTTAGAAACACAATAATAATAATCTGCACAGTGTTGACTTTATAGTTTCATAAAGTGTTACTTGTATTAAAAAAGTAAGGTGTTTTGCAAGAGGGCTTGTTGTTTATTCGTCCACTTTTTTTGTTTTTAAATTTTTTATTTTTTTCATTGTATTCACCTTCATCGAGATGTCATGATTTATTATCTCACCGTCACTTGACAATAACACGCACTATTCCAAGACTACAAAATAACAACTCACTAACTAGTAACAAGAACTGTTTTTCGCGTATCTTAGGTAATTCACATGAAAATGTTGGATTAAACGAATAATTTTTTTTTTTTTTAAAAGTAGATGAATTTTTACAGTGAGCAAAATAATAACATTGTAACTGCAGTTCCTAGATGTCATCATCTATGATAATTTTTGTCTTATATTCTTATTTTTATTGGTGGGAGAGTTTTCTCAATTCACTTAATCGATTAACTTTCAGATTTTCGGAGCATTTTGGTACTTGTTGTCAATTCAACGAGAGATATCATGTTGGCATCAAACATGTAGAAATACTACGGGTTGTCTAGCCATTAATTATTGCAAGGACACTAATTATTCGACAAGTATCACACTTCTAGATGAGTTTTGTCCTGTAAATCCATCAAATGCAACGCTGTTTGATTTTGGAGTATATCTTGATGCTCTTCAATCAGGTAATACGGGATCCAAAAGTTTTTCAACAAAGTACTTCTATACTTTTTGGTGGGGCATCAGAAATCTAAGGTATGTTTATAGGTTATACTTCCGATCTAGTGCAATATTTTATATTCCCCTATTTTACCGTAGATATTTTTTTTATTATTACAGTAATTCATAATTACAACAATTATTCTTTCGTGAGTTGAATTCACGTTCTTTTATTCATGAACGAGAGACTTATGTTACTAGACCAAATGATATTAGATTTTTACCGTAGATTCTTAATTGAATAAATTACGGTTCTTAATTGAATAAATTGATATATATATATATATATATAGGTAAAATAGCCAAATTACCTCCTGACTTTTCTCATGACTGCCGATTTACCCCCTGACATTTCAATTTTGATTATTTACATCCTCACTTTTCTAAATGTTGCCAATTTACACCCTATGGTTAAATTTTAGACTTTCCATCTAATTTCCGTTAACTTGGTTAGCACGTGAGGGGCCTTTTCGTCTCTGCAATTGTCACACAAAAAAAAGAGTGTTGCTATTTGTACCGAACAAAAATCTTAGTACACCCCGGCCAACTATAATTTTTTTGCCTCTAATCTTCCAATATTACCATCATATATTAATAAATCAAGAAAAAAAAATGCAAAACTACTTTGTTAAAAAATAAAAAAAATACTGCTATTCGTCTCCCACAACTATTTTTTTTCCCTCATCCTCTCCTCTTCTTCTCTGTCTATCTCTCAATTATCTTCTTCTCAACATGCCCTCTTCCTCTATGTTGTATTTTTTATTTATTTCTTTAACCATGTTTTGGTTTGTTTAATTTTTTTTTTTTTTTTTTTTTTTTTTTTTTTTTTTCGGGTGATAGTTGAAAAGATGAAAAAGCCCCTCACGTGCTAACCAAGTTAACAAAAAATTGGACGGAAAGTCTAAAAAATAATGATAGGGTGTAAATCGGCAACAATTAGAAAAGTGAGGGCGTAGATAATCAAAATTGAAATGTCAGGGGGTAAATCGACAGTTATGGGAAAAATCATGGGGTAATTTGGCTATTTTGCCATATATATATATATATATGTGTGTGTGTGTGTGTAGAGAGAGAGAGAGAGACCATTCTTTAGTGTCTAGCTACATTTTTATATGTTCATAAATCAGTAGTTATTATCCTAAAATGATAGAGCCAAGTCTATAATTATTTGGTTTGGTTGCAAAATCTATATATAAAATAACATTCTGAATTCGCTAAGAACAATCATTTGTTGTATAATGAAAAAAGGGCCAAATCAAATCCAATCTAATACCAGCTATAAGAGCAACTCCAATAGTTTCCATATATTTTTATTTTGATCTATTTTAGGGAAAAATGAGCATCTTTTGCTCCAATAGATTTCTAACTATCCCCATTTTAGGGATAGTGAGGAAAAAGAAAACAAAGTTCCCTAAATTTACAGCAATCTCTAAAATTTAAAGGAAGAATTATAGAGATTTTAAAGATTGTTGTACAATAAGGAATCTGTTGGAGTTGGAGAAGAAAAAGAGGCTAAAATTTTGATTTTGTTGAAGGAAAATCGACTTAGTGTGCCTTATCAAACTAGGAATAGCAATAGGAGAGAAGGTTCTAGATTTCCCAATCCTACACGGATTGGTATTCCTTGTAGCATTAGAACTAGTACTTTGTAATCCCTATATATAGGGCTTCTATTCTCAATAATAATACACACATCTCTCTACAATTCTCTCTCGAATCTATTTTACTTAAACACGTTATCAGCACGAGCCCTAAACCACAAAAGCCAAAAAGCCAAAACCCGAAAAGAATTTCATATCTCCAAAAACTGCCGCAACCCCTAGCCCGTGCTAGCATCGCTGCAGCCTGCCCCGCGTGCGCCCCTGCCCCTACTGCTGCCCCGCCTGCAACCTTGCACAGCAGCCCCTGCTGCCCTGCGAGCTGCTCCCGCAGCCACACGCCCCTGTATCGCTGCTTGCTGCCCCCTCCCTGCAGCTCTGCGTTCCAGCCTGCTGCCACCGAAGCATCCCTGCACCTAGCCCCTTGCTAGCCCGCCTGCTCCTGCAGCCCTTTCGGCCAGCATACCTGCCAGCCTGCGCGCATACCTGCTAGCGCGCCCCTGCGACCAGCTCTGCTGCTGCCACTGCAGCTGCTGCCCCTGCAGTTTGCCTTCGCTGCTCCTACACCACTACTACCACCGCAGCCCCTGCTGCCCCGCATTCGCTGCACGCATCTACTTGGATTGCTTCACTCCATCACGCCTGCATCGACACGCGCGTGATCCAAATACAAGTAAGTATTCAAGAGTAAGTTTTGAAGTTCATAAATTTAAATACTTATTCTTCTTTTCTCGGGGACTTAAAAACCTCCCTTCTTCTTCATCCCACCTTTCTTATAACGTGGGTTCGATTTTGAGAAAGCGGAATCGTGGGGATTCGCGCTATAAACGAACTAAGAGCGTTCGTAAGACTTCGGACTAAGAGCGTCCGCAAGCATCGATTAACGACCTTATAAACATCATTGTTTCGGTCTAATCCAATTTTCTTGGAAATCGATTTCTTGGTAGCATAGCTCGAAAATCTCAATAATTAGTTGTCATGGAAGCATTGACTCCGAAACTAACGTGTTCTTGTTTCATCTTTCAGGATGACATACACGAACAAACTCGATTTTGTTCCATTGGATTATGCAGGCAAAAGATATTTATACTGGGCCATTGACATTGTGACCCATCTTACTGCCCAAGATTTATTGCATACAATCCAAGAGCTTTGTCCTATAGAAACAGCTCCAGACCCTCAAACTGAGAGAGATAATTCTAAAGCAATTTCCTTCATGAAACGTCACATGGATAGTGACCTCCAGTTTGAGTTCATAAATGAGGATAGCGCTATAAAGCTTTGGCAAGCGCTTCGCGAATAATATGGCAATGTTCGTGACTCCATCCTTCCGAATACAGAAGCAGAATGGAAAGATCTTCGCTTCTCTGAATTTGACACGGTCATGCTATTTTATTCGGAAGCCCTCCGCATCAGAGTAATGATGCGTCTCTGTGGAAAGATGATCACAGAAGACCAGTTGATTGAGAAAACCTTCAATACCTTCCCCGCCTGTGCTATGAGGTCCTCTGACTTATTCTGGACTCATGTAAATGCAAGACGGATCACAAGTTTCCAACAGCTTATTGAAGCTATGGCCACTGCTGAAAGACATGGCAATGAACTTGTGAAAAGAGAATTTGATAGGCTTCAAGATAGCTATCAAGAGCATCGTCCTATGGCTAGAGAAAGTCGCCATCGACGTCATGATCCATATGATCGAAATGCTCAAGAAGGTAATCGCTCAAGGCGATAATCACACGACCGTAGGATGTGTGATTTTGAGGGAAATAGGGTTGGAAACCATGGAGCCAACGTTGGCCATGGGCACCACTTTCCAACGCCACCAGTCCTAGGGACTATGCATATTGCGCCAATGCGCCTCAATCAAGGGAGAATCCTCTTTATGGTGTCTATTTCTGATATGGAACGTCTGATCAATGGACCTGAATTTGCAATGTACCTACGGAGGTAGTCGCATCATGGTGATCAAGACTTCGAGTTCACAAAGACTTTAAATCTGGCGATGAAGACAAAATGCACAGATTTTTATTTATAGTCTTTCATTTTTCCAAGAATTATGTAATGGCAATTATGCCTTAAATCAATAAAATGACTTATTGTATTAACTCTTTCCCTCTAGGCGTACTCAAGAGTACTTGTGATGTCTAGGCAAGGTTTGATCTGAGAGAACGGTTTTAAAAGTGAGCAACGCTCCACCAAAATCTCGCCTTACCTTACCTGGTCACAACCAAATTGAAATTACCGAACGGATTGAGTGACTACGATTTGTCTACGGTTTGATTTTTATGTTGGATTAGATTTTGGTCAAGAAACTTTGATGTAATCATTGGCTATTATTAATAAAGTATCGATTGATTTTTCGAACTTTATTACTTACAAGATGTAAGTGCCAATGATTTTCATGTGGAAACACATTGTGAGAATGAACAAGAGTTCCTTTGCATCACCTCTAATGACTACGGACATAAACGAGTCTTAGAGAAACTTATATGTCGCTCTAGTGGGTTGTATGCAACCACTATTCGAGTCATTGAATCCAACCATGTCATGAGAAATGATTTATGGGATTCCGACACATATAGGCTTTGGCACGACCGTTTGGGACACTCAGGTCGTGACATGATGATCCGTATATTAAAGACTTCACACGGACATCCCTTTTTCCGAACGAAAGGAAGTAAAACTCGAAATTTGGATCAAGGAGGAGCACCTGCGCCTCACGGCGCCTTCCCCCTTCAAGTCCGGCCACCACTAGCCGGCGCCGCCATCCCCCTGCGGCTCAAGGGTGGCTTTGACGCCACCTCTGCTCCCCTGACTCCAATTTCTACTTCAAAAGTCAATTGTGACTTCATGGCTCAACCAAAATCCTCATTGGTTATTTCTAAAGCCCATTATTCGTTCTGCAAAGCCTGCTCTTTAGCAAAGTTAGGATCGAGACCATCCTATGCAAAGGACACTAAAGAAAATATACCATTCTTGCAAAGAATCCAAGGTGATGTTTGTGGACCTATTCAACCACCATGCGGACCATTTAGATATTTTATGGTGTTGGTTGATGCATCGACACGCTGGTCACATGTCATGCTATTGTCCACAAGGAACACTGCATTTGCTAAACTCCTAGCACAAATAATTAAGTTACGGGCTCACCACCCTGATCATCCTATTAAGTCTATAAGATTAGACAATGCTGGAGAGTTTACATCAAAGACTTTTGATGATTATTGCATATCCATTGGGATTGATGTTGAACATCTTGTTCCTCATGTTCACACCCAAAATGGTCTCGCAGAAACCGCCATTAAACGACTACAAATGGTCGCTAGGGCATTGGTAATGCGCACCAATCTCCCTATTTCTGCTTGGGGCTATGCAATATTGCATGCAACTGTGCTTATTCGTCTGAGACCCACTGCCACTCAACCATTCTCTGCGTCCCAGATGGTTACTGGGTATGAGCCTGATGTCTCACACTTACGCATCTTTGGGTGTGCAGTTTATGTGCCTATTGCGTCTCCACAGCGCACCAAAATGGGTCCTCAACGACGATTAGGCATTTATGTTGGATATGATTCTCCAACGATTATCCGCTACATAGAACCCTTGACAGGCGATCTCTTTACCGCTAGATTTGCGGATTGTCACTTCGATGAGACAGTCTTCCCGTCGTTAGGGGGAGATAAGAACATCAATGTTCAACAGGAACGACAGGAATTGTCGTGGTCTGTCCCCACTCTGTCTCATCTTGATCCCCGAACCGTACAGTCCGAAATTGAAGTGCGGAGAATTCTCGATCTTCAGAACGTAGCAGAACGAGATCACACATACCTGCTGCAAACGTGCCTGCAAGGATTGATGTCCCTAAAACTAGAGGACATGACGCCAACTCAAGAGGATATGAGCATGGCGCCAACGTCCCCTCTCACAGTGATGGTGACGTTTTGGCTAGGCCCATGGCTCCTGCCAGGAAGCGCGGGAGGCCCATAGGTTCGATGGATTCTCGCCCAAGAAAGAAAGCGAGTTTGGCACAAAATAATCCATTAATCATCGATGTGAATAATCCATCTCATGAGAATATTCCGGATTATGGTTATGTTCAAGAGACATCATTGGGGGACGCTCCAATGTCAGAACCAACTCCAGAGAATAGAGAGATCTCCATAAATTACACTAGTGTACATGAGATGATGGATAGAAATTCTATGGCGATTGATGATGCATTTGCATATCATATTGCAAAAGGAATTATAGAATATGATGATATCGAACCTCGCTCTGTTGAAGAATGTCAACGAAGAGCAGATTGGCCTAAATGGAAAGATGCGATCCAGGTTGAATTGGATTCACTAACAAAGAGACAGGTATTTGGGCCTGTAACGCAGACACCCCCAAGTGTAAAGCCTGTTGGCCATAAATGGGTCTTTGTTAGAAAGCGTAATGAGAAAAATGAGGTAGTAAGATATAAAGCCCGCCTTGTGGCGCAAGGTTTCTCACAACGCCCTGGAATCGACTACGAGGAGACATATTCTCCCGTAATGGACGTTATAACGTTCCGCTACCTTGTCAGTTTGGTAGTTTCCGAAAAACTTGACATGCAGCTTATGGATGTGGTTACAGCATATCTCTATGGGGATCTAGATTCAGAGATATATATGAAGGTTCCAGATGGACTTCAATTACCCAAATCAAGTGGCTCTAAACCACGGAGCGCGTTTTCAATAAGATTAAAACGCTCACTATATGGATTAAAACAATCCAGACGGATGTGGTATAACCGTCTAAGTGACTACTTGATTGGGAAGGGATATATTAACGATGAAATATGCCCATGCGCGTTCATTAAGAGAACAAGTTCCGGATTTGCAATCGTAGCAGTTTATGTCGATGACATGAACCTAATTGGAACTCTAGATGAGTTGAAGGAAACTGCTAAATACTTGAAATCCGAATTTGAGATGAAAGATCTTGGGAAAACACGGTTTTGTCTCGGTTTAGAACTCGAGCACTGTAGTGATGGGATTTTGATCCATCAGTCTGCATATACTCAGAAGGTCCTAAGGCGCTTTAATGAAGATAAAGTGAAGCCTGCGAGTACTCCCATGATCGGCCGTAGTCTTGAGCCCGGAAAAGATCCGTTTCGTCCAAGGGATGAGGACGAAGAACCATTAGAGGCCGAAGTGCCCTATTTGAGTGCAATAGGCGCATGATTGTACTTAGCTCAATGCACAAGACCGGATATCTCATTCGCAGTGAACTTGTTAGCTCGATATAGCTCTGCGCCAACACGCCGCCATTGGATTGGTGTAAAGACAATCTTTCGATACCTAAGAGGTACGATTGATATGGGCCTATTCTATCCCTACAGAGAGAAAAGGAATGACGGAAAGTTGGGATCGGACCCCAAAAGGCAAAACGCCCCCGTCCATGGAATGGCCGCCGGCCATGTTGCCGCCGCCGGCGCCGCCGCCGCTCATGGTGGCCGGCGTCCTCCTATCTCCCTCCATCAAAACGACAATGATGTGTTGATGGGATTTGCTGATGCAGGGTACCTCTCTGACCCTCACAAAGGTCGCTCCCAAACTGGTTATGTCTTTACCATGGGAAGCACTGCGATATCTTGGAGGTCTACAAAACAGACCCTTGTTGCTACTTCCTCAAATCATGCAGAGATTATTGCTCTACATGAAGCCGTACGAGAATGTATATGGCTAAGGTGTGTAATTCGACATATTCAAGGAAGTTGTGGTTTGAAGTCTACCACAGATGAACCTACATGCATTTATGAGGATAATGCAGCTTGTATTGAACAAATAAAGTTAGGCTTCATCAAAGGCGACAACACCAAGCATATATCGCCTAAGTTATTTTATAATCAGCAACAACAATCACTTCTAAATATTGAAGTGAATCAAATCCGATCAGAGGATAATGTAGCGGACTTATTCACTAAGTCGTTACCTAAATCCACCTTCGAGAAACATGTGAAGAGCATCGGATTGAGAAAGTTATCCGAACTCCCACGATTGTAGCAATCAGGGGGAGATATCGACATCAGGGGGAGTTATGATGTCTGCATGTTCGATCTCGAAGAGTGAAGGACGTGTTGTTCTCTTTTTGTCCTTCGACCAGGGTTATTTTTATCCCACAGGGTTTTTGTTACCTGGCAAGGTTTTTAACGAGGCAACGGATGAAGCGTCACCACCAAGTTTGAGCGGCACAAGGGGGAGTGTTGAAGGAAAATCGACTTAGTGTGCCTTATCAAACTAGGAATAGCAATAGGAGAGAAGGTTCTAGATTTCCCAATCCTACACGGATTGGTATTCCTTGTAACATTAGAACTAGTACTTTGTAATCCCTATATATAGGGCTTCTATTCTCAATAATAATACACACATCTCTCTACAATTCTCTCTCGAATCTATTTTACTTAAACAGATTTTTAATTTCTTATAATACAAAAATTATAGGGAAGCTATTAGAGTTGCTCTAAGGGTTACACCTGAAAACACATTGACCAATGAAACTGGATTGTCATATTCTCCTTTTGGCCTCGTTTGTGAGAATGGAAAGCGTTACCTTTCCCATATGAATAGGAAAAAATATGAGAGAAAGAGATACTTTTTTTAGTTACACAATTTTAGCACTATCTAAACCATTTTTATGACTAAAGTGCTCCTAATTTCATAACTAAATACCAATCAACCTTATATAAATATTTTCTCTTTATTAATTAACTCGTATCATTTATTAGCATATATCCTAATGAGTAATTGCTACATAACTTTTACAGTAATTTTGGGACGAGTTTGGAAACAAGTAACTACCTGTGGGAAAACTGTTTTACTATTCTTATTTCTCTTGTTGGGTTGCTACTCTTTCTCTATCTCATGGGAAATGTGCAGGTACTCTTTCTCTATCTCTACTTCAATAATTAGTGTTTGTAAATGCTTACTTTTGATTCTTGTCGCTTTAATTCCTTCTCAAGATGTTAGCTGACCAACTTGCTAATATTGGTTTTGATTACAGTCACACGTACATGTATTTAATTGGTTTAAGCCTTTTGCAGCTAAACTGTATCAGATTATCAATCTTTGATAAAAAGTTGACAAAAAAAAAATCTTTTATAAATTGTTTTTTTTTTTCGTTGATTAAATCTTTTATAAATTGTTGTTAAAGATCGGGAGAGGAAATTCTTTGGAGGTAGGATTCGATCATGTCCCCTTTTCATGGATGTATTCTCTCTCTCTCTCTCTTTTTTTTTTCTTAATTGTGGGCGGGTATGGGGCCAATGGCCGCGGCCACGGACCCAAGATTTCATATAACTTAGAGCGTATAATTATTTTCCTTTATCATTAATATACAAAAACATTTAACCAAGTAAAAAAAAGGAGGGGAGTGAAAATGAACATATTGTTTTAGGGAATCAGAAACTGAGAGAAATTCGCTGTGTGTTCTCATTGATAATAGGAGTCTCATTATATAGAGGATTACAATGCATAGAATCTCAATCATACAAGGAAAGTAATCGTACATTGAATAGGAATCTAGATCCTTCTAATTTAACCTTATTACCACTAGATCAAGTAACCTAGAGTTTGGGCCAAACACAAATAGAGATATCCTTAAACACTCCCCCTTGTGTTGTCCAAACGCGGTGCTTCTCTCGTTGCCTCGTTAAAAACCTTGCCGAGTAACAAAAACCCAGTGGGACAAAAATAACCTCGGTCGAAGGGGAAAAGGAGCACAACACACCCTTCACGTTTCGAGGTGAACATGTAGACATCTCCCCCTGATGTCTGCGCCTCCCCCTGATGACTACGATCATGGGAGTTCAGATAATTTCCGCAAGCCAATTCTTTCCACATGTTTCTCGAACGTGGATTTGGGCAATGACTTAGTAAACAAGTCTGCCTCACTGTCCTCAGATTGAACCTAGTTCACTTTGATCTCGAGGAGAGTCTGTTGTTACTGATTATGTTTGGTGTTATCGCTTTTGATGTAGCCTTGCCTCATTTGTTCAAAACAAGCAGCATTATCCTAAATGCTCGTAGGCTCATCTGTGGTAGACTTCAAACCACAATTCTTCGAACATGCGTAATTATGGATCCAATCCATATACATTCACTAACCACTTCGTGAAGAGCAATGATCTCTGCATTGTTCGAAGATATAGCGACTAGGGTCTATTCTGTAGACCTCCAAGATGTCACGGTCTTTTCCCATGGTGAACACTTAACCGAATTGGGAATGACCTTTGTGTGGGTCAGAGAGATACCCAATATCAGCAAAACCTTCCAAAACACTTATGTCGTTTTGGGGAGGGGATAGAGAACGCAGGCCAGCGTTGGCGGCGTTTCTGGTGTGTGATGGGTCTGAATCCATCATCTTTCTGTAGGGATAGAACAAGCCCAAATTAATCGTACATCTCAAGTACTGAAAAATATCTTTTACACCAATCCAATGGCGTCGCGTTGGCGCAAAGCTATGTCTAGCTAACAAGTTCATTGCAAACGAGATGTCCGGTCTTGTGCATTTAGCTAAGTACAATAATGCGCTTATTGTACTCAAGTAAGGCACTCCTGCCTCTAGCACATCTTCATTATCATCCTTCGAACGAAGAGGATCATTTTCAGGATCAAGACTACGAACGATCATGGGGGTGCTTGAAGGTTTGACCTTGTCAAAATGCCTAAGCATCTATCAACACGATGCTCAAGTTCCAAACCGAGACATAATCGTGTTCTCCCAAAATCATTCATCTCAAACTCGGATTTCAAGTGTTCAGCGGTTTCCCTTAACTCTTTAAGGACTTCTAATGAAGATCATGTCCAACATGAACCGCGATAGAATCCGAAACTTGTTATGGAAACGCGTGGGCATATCCCTTCCCAATCAAGTAGTCACTTTAGTGAGTGTTTCAATCTTATTGTAAACGCGCTCCGTGGTCTAGAGCCACTTGACTTGGGTAGATGAAGTTCACCATGAACCTTCATGTATATTCCGTATCTAGATCCCCATAGAGATACGTAGTGACCACATTTGTAAGCTGCATGTTCAGTTATTCGGAAACTACCAACCTGACAAGGTAGTGGAGTGCAATGACATCCATTACGAGAGAATATGTCTCATCGTAGTCGATTCCAGGGCGTTTTGTGAGAAGCCTTGCGCCATAAGGCGAGATTGCCATCTCTTTTTCTCATCACGCTTTCTAACGAAGACCCATTAGTCAATAGGTTTTATGTTAGGAGGTGTTGTCATCACTAGCTCGAAAACTCTTCCTCTTCGTTAGAGAATCCATCTTAACCTGGATTGCATCTTTCCATTTAGGCCAAATTTCTCTACGTTGGCATTCATTCATCAACGGAGCGTGGTTCGATATCATCAGACTCAACAAACTCATGCGCAACGAAATGCGCAACTACATCATCAATTATGAGGGAGTTTCTATCCCACGTCTCATGTACACTAGTGTAAGTTTCATAGAGCCCTATATTCTCAGGAATAGGTTCTGACGTTGAGGCGTCCCCAAACGATAACCATAACCCGGAAGATACTCATGAGACGGATTTTGAGTGTCGATTATCCAAGGATTGGTTTGTGCCAAGGTATCCTTCGAACCCACTGGCCTCCCACGCATCCTAGCTGGGGCCATGGCCTGTAACGCCAGAGTGCCACTCTCTTTGGCGTTGGCGCCATGCCTACCTCCGTGTAGGGTGGTGTTACGTCCTCTCGTAGGGACGTACTTCCTTGCAGGCATGTTTGCAGCATATTTGTGTGATCTCGTCACTTTAATAGGGATCAAGATGAGACATAGTGGGGACAGACCACGACAATTCCTGTCGTTCCTGTTGAACATCTGTGTTCTTATCTCCCCCTAACGACGGGAAGACTGTTTCATCAAAGTGACATCCGCAAATCTAGCGGTAAGGAGATCGCCTTGCAAGGGCATTAAGTGGCGGACGATTGTAGGAGTCTCAAATCCAACCGAGTTGCCCATTCGTCTGTAAGGACCTATCATAATGCGTTGTGGCGGCGCAATGGGCACATAAATGGCTCACTCAAATGTGCGTAAGTACAAAATACTTGTACCCAGTCACTAGCTGTAAAGCAGAGGTACATTGAGTGGCGGTAGGTGGTAGACGAATTAGCATAGCTGCATGCGATATTGCATCACCTCAAGCGGATATAAGGAGAGTGGTGCGCATTACCAATGTCCGGACTATCATCGTAGTCGTTTCCGCGAGACCAATTGGGTGTGTACATGGGAATATGATGTCCAACATCAGTCCCAACGCAATAACCATCGAAAGTCTTTGATGTAAACTCTCCAGCATAGTCAAATCCAATTGACTGAATATGATGATTCGGGGAGTGAGCCCGTTGTCATATGATATGTGCTAGGAGTGTAGCATAAGCAGCATTACAAGTGGACAATGGCACGACACGTGACCAGCGTGTTTGCGTGTCAACCAACATCATGAGATATTTAAACGTCCGCAAGTTGGTTGAATCAGTCCATAGAATCCCCATGGATTTGATGTAAGAACAGAATGAGTATTTTCATATCCTTTGCGTAGGACGGTCTCAGTCCTAATTTCCCGAAGGAACTGGCTTTGCAAAATGAGCGAGAGGCCTTAGAAGCAACCAATGAGGATTTTGGTTGGGCCTGAGCGTCTGTAGCGCTATTAGAAGCAAAATGTGTGACTACATCTCCCATCATGGCTTTGGAGCCATGGAAATTAGCATGTATGGCGTCATGGCCACTAGGAGGAACAACCATGGCGTTATGCTCATGGTTGGCGCCTTTTATGGCGTCATCAGATTCTTGCTTCGTTTTGCTCAAAAGGATGGATGTCCGTGTGAAGTCTTTAGTAGACGGATCATCATATCATGACCAGGATGACCTATCCTGTCGTGACAAAGCCAATATGTGTCTAAATCCAAGAGATCTTCTCTCATAACTTTATTGGATTTAATAGCTCGAATAGTGACATAGAGTCCACTAGAGAGACACATAAACGTCTCTAAGATGCGTCTTTGTTCGCAATCGTTAGAGGTATTGCAAATGAACTCATCTCCGTTCTCTACATGCGTTTTCGCATGGAATCCGTTGGCTATTCATAGGGCAATTTGCCCTAAGAGCGTAGAGAGTTTATGTGACAATAATCAAGGTGCCATTTGGCAATGGGAACTTGGGCTATTCCATGTCCTCGAATTAATATTGATGGCCCAGCCATCGTAGTCACAAAGTAATATGCTCAGAATCAAAATTGAGTCATAATGAAAAGAACTCGAAATTTTATTCATAAGCGGAGTACATCATTGTCTCTTAACCATTAGGAGAATCTAATCCAAATGCTAGCTAATGAAAAACAAAGGTAGTCGTTTGACTTCTTTCGGTAACTCCAAAATAAATATGACCAGGTGAGTAGAGAGATATCGGTGGAGCAAAGCTCGCTTAAGTACCACTTATCTCAAAACCTTCCTAGACATCACACTCATTTTGGACGAGCCTATGTGAAGAAAAACTAAACCAATAGCATTTACTACAAAGTATATGGCAATTGCCTATTACATCTCTTGGAAAAATAAAGACTGAAACAAAATTGGCTATCTATCGATCCCAGCCAGATTTGTAGTCTTCAACCCTTCATTCTAGATCATCTTCTTGATCTTCTTGTTCCATATAGTGAGCTTCTCTTGCTTCACAATATGCTTTGTAGGCGGTGACAATTTCTTCACGAGCTCTACAAATGTGTGTCCAATGATTAGACACTCCACATCGAGAACATACATCTCTTTGCTCAAACTCCATTGATTGAGGCGCTTTGAAAGCGTCATTTAGATGGCTCTTAGTGTTGGTGGCGCCACCAACATGGCCAGAGGCGTTGCCTCCCTCTCTCTTTCCACGTTGACCTCTTCGGTTCCGTGTTCACCTATATTGGCGGTTACCTTCCCAAGTAGAGCGATTATATGGACCAGAACGTCCAGAAGTATCCCTAAGGTTAGGGTTTCGCTCTTGGCGGCTTCTCTTAGGGGCGCGACTATAATTGGATTCCGGAATATGCTCTATTTCCACGGATCTCGAATTATAGTTCTTCACAAGGATGTTGTCATGCTTTTCAGCGACATTCATAGCTCCAATGAGCTCATGAAACCTTGTGATCCGTCCTGCAACAACATCGATTCGATAGTTCTTAGCAACCATCAATGCAGAGACGGGGAAGGTAGAGAGAGTCTTCTCAATCAACATCGCATCTGTGATCTCTTTACCACAGAATTCCATTAAGGATTTAATGCGAAGTGCTTCCGAGTTGTAGTCAAGAACTGACTTGAAATCACATAAGCTAAGGCTATGCCATCTCACTTCTAGGTCAGGAAGCAAGGAGTCACGGACGTTGCCAAATCTTTCTTCGAGTGAGACCCACAACCTTCTGGGGTCTTCTTCATTCATACACTCGTACTGGAGCGAATCATCCATATGACGAGTCATTAGGATGATGGCTTTCGCCTTATTTGCCTCTAAGGCTGCTCTATTTGCTTCCAAAGCTTGAGCTTGCTCAACAGTTAGCACGTCCTACCTAGGCTCGAGAATCATATTCAAGATTCCATCGGCCTTGAGATGCTGGCGGATATCACGAACCCACATGTGATATTCAAAGCCAGTTGTTCCCAATGGAGCAAAGTCCAATTTGTTCAGGTTACTCATCCTGAAAGAGAACAAGAAAAAGGTTAGTTTCGGAGCGGAAAAAGCTACCACGAAAACATATAAAATTTCTGAGCGTAGTCGCTTCCAAGAAATTAGGAATTTCCGAGCGTAGTCGCTTCCAAGAAATTCGATTCCAAGAGGGATTGGATTAGATCGAAACAATGATGCAAGTGGTCGATCATAAATTCTCTACAAACTCTAAGTTTGGAGATCTCAACAAGCTCCAAGCTTGGAGTGAGCACGAACCCCCACAGTTCGGCTTAATTAGGTCTCCCCTATGAAGAAGAAAGGAGGGTAGAAGAAGGGAGGTTGTAAGTCCCCGAGAGAAAAGAAGAAAAGAATGAAAAACTTCAAAAACAGGAACTTTTAGTAAAGTTTACCTTGAAAAATAGCTGAAAATCTTGACCGGAAAAGTTGTTTAAGATGGCCGGAAAAAAGGTCGCCGAAGGTCACCGGAAAAGTGGCCGGAAACTGGTGGCCGGAGCTAGGCAGGGCAGTTGCGGTGGCTTGCGGGGGCTGCTGTAGGGCTGCTGCAGGGGTTGTGCAGGGGCTCTCTGCAGATCTCGGCAGGGGTTCGGCAACTGCTCGGCAGGTGTGTGGAAGGCTGTCGGCAGGTGCGCAGGGCTCTCGGCAGGTGCGCGCAGAGCTCTCGGCAGGTCTTGCGGATGCTTCGGCAGATGCTCGGCAGGGCTCGGCAGCTGCTTAGCAGATCTCGGCAGGGGCTCGGCAGATCTGCGGAGGGCAGGCACATGTGCTTCCGGTAGCGAGGCTAACCCGAGCGGTTCAGCCTATTCCGGCGGCCGGTTCAGGCGGTTTTCGGCCTGTTCCGGTGGTTCCGCCTCCGGTTCTGGGTTCCTTGAGGCTAGGGCTTCAATATGTGAGGCGATGGATGTTGGAATTTGAGGGCTACAAAATTAGGGTTTTAGGGTTAGTGCTTCGTGCTGATAACGTGTTTTAGGGAATCAGAAACTGAGAGAAATTCGCTGTGTGTTCTCATTGATAATAGAGGTCTCTTTATTTAGAGGATTACAATGCATAGAATCTCAATCATACAAGGAAAGTAATCGTACATTGAATAGGAATCTAGATCCTTCTAATTTAACCCTATTACCACTAGGTCAAGTAACCTAGAGTTTGAGCCAAACACAAATAGAGATATCCTTAAACACACACACACACACACACACACACACACACACATATATATATATATATATATATACATAGGGCCCTTTTAATGAGGGATCTTTTTTAGGCCATTTTAAGGGATTGATTATTTGACCAACTTTTCGATCACTTATTAACATCTCCACAGTTTAGTTGTTAAGTCTATATGAGTAAATCAATTAGAAAATTTTTGGCCAAATTGATAATTGTTAAGGCATTTAAAATTGTGCCGGTGAGTTATGACCTGTTGGTAAGTTATAATTCTAACATTATAAAGGTCATGAGTTCGATTCTCACTGACATATGTAAGAGTAGGGTGGGCTAAGGGATTTTTTTAATAACAATAAAACAATGCATTCAAAATTGTGATTTACAATTATAAACATGAATGGTTTAGGTTTGACAGATTTTGTCCGTCCATTGATTTAATCTAGTTCGATACCTTAACGTTCACTAATTTGGCTGAAAATTTGCATAATTGATAGACTCACTTTTCGATCGCATTCATAACTGCGATTTGTAATTATAAACATGACCGGTTCAGGCTGGACAGATTCAGTTCATTCATTGATTTAATCTAGTTCGATACCTTAATGATTATCAATTTGGCTGAAAATTTGTAAAAGTAATTTATATATTAGGACCTAAAAACTGAACAGTCAAGATATAGATATGTGATCGAAGAGTGAGCCTATCAAGGAAATCCGCATATTTTAAAATATGCGGAGGTCCTTAGTAGGAAGCACTATATATATATATACACACACACATGCATATACATACATGTATATATACATATACATATGCATACATGTATCCACTATTTAAGTGGGCCAAATTAATGAAGCTGATTTGTGGGGGCTTATATGTGATAAAACATTAGAACTTAATCAAGGATATAGGATATATATGCATGAAAAAAATTCACCGGGCGCATAAGCCCCCGTTGAGCCCTTATTGAGTCCGCTGGTGTGTGGGGTAGATGATTCTTGGATATTGTTGTTCACTTCTTTTGTGATTGTTGACAACCAGCACCGAAATTAGTCAGCATAGATGAGGTGATCCCTCACATAACCCTCTATGTTCTAGCTCCATACCTATGTAATGTACGTGTTATTGGTGAAGACCATTCAAATTCACCACTTCTTCAATATTTTTCGTATTCATGTTTGTGTGTTTTTTTCTTTTACAGACATTTTTTGTATTCATGAAATTAATCTGATCAAAACAAAATTTATATGTGAAGTTTTAGTTGAGCAATTTATATATATTCATCCTCTTATATCTTCTCGTCCAATTGAACCTAAATTGTTTTTGCCAAAAGAAAACAATGAATCTTACATTAATATGAAGCTCTTTAATTATCCTTGTATAAGACATTAACTTGAACTGTGTTTTCATTTGATCAACCAGACACATATTTTGTGGGAATCTACCATAGCATTGGAGAATGAGCAGAACAAAATTAATTCCAAATATAAAGCTCTAGAAATGTGGATGGTAAGAAATGGTATCCCTGAAGAAGTGAAAACAGGAGCAGTGAAAATCATAACAGAAAAGAAAATAGTGGAAAAAAACTACGATGATGACGTGGACTTGGTTTTTGTTTTCAATGCTCTTACTGGGGATGAGCCTGACAAAGTGAAAATCAGGATTGGTTTGAAGCAGTATTTGTTCCAAAATGCCATACCGAAAGTATGTTTCTCAAGGGGCAACCTTTCTCTAATATATATTTTTCTTATGATGAAATGACACGGCTAGTCAAGATTCTTATATTGATTACGTAAACAATATATGAACAGGTATTCATGCTTAAATATATCCTTCCCCAACTGGAAAGCGAGCAGAACAAGATTTTCCTCAACCGCGCTCTCAAGCCAGTAGTCTTCGAGGAGAATAACTGCGTGGTTAAAGAAGGAAAGTCAAATCATAGAATGCTCATCATCACAGAAGGCGTAGTTGTCTGTACAGACAACACCGGAGCTAATGTTGCTCGTTTTGGGAAAGGTGAAGTTTATGTAGAAGAGCTTCTGGATAGCTACCCTAATATTCCTAAAGATGCCAAGTCACTCAAGTGCGAAACAAAAGTAGAAGCCTTCGGTATCTCGTGCACGTGGTATCACCAGCTTAGGAACGAGTACCTTTCACGGGGAAGGACGTATAGAGGATCGAATCTAAACGAGGTTAAAATGAGTCCCAAGTAATTGATTTGCTTGTTTTTATTTTCATTAATTAGTATTCATTATATGAACTGGCAAGAATTATAAAGGAGGCCCCAAAGACCATCCTTTTCCGCTTGTAATGCACTATAAATGAGATTCGAGATTCTTAATCTCTAATTTGTAAAACAGGCATACCAGAAGTTGATAACCTCAAGATCAGTGAAGTTAGAGGAACATCAGAAGAAGATAATTGAGTGGCTGTCAAGAAACACTATCCCGGACGGTCTGCAGACATTGGTCATGGAACACATAAAGGCTAATAATGTACTGGAAAAGAACTGGGATGCTGAGGTGGATGTGAAGTATCTGTTCTCTATTGGTCTTTCCTGGGATATCGAATATCGTATAAAGAAGCAGATCTGCATCAATTCTCTGCGTAAGGTATGTAAGATCCATCTATATAAATAAATAAACCTTAGTTTCTACATATATAGTAGCTATTCTTAGCAAAAATAAAAACCATCAAGAAAATTATTTAGGCTCCTACATTCTGTCAAGTCCAGTTAATGTATTTAATATATATAGGTTCCTGTACTTGAAGGCGTTGATGAAGACGTGTTGAGTCGCATCTGTATGTCTCTCGAGCCGCTGGTACTCCCGCAGCATAGCTGCATCTTTTATCCACTTAGCGCAATTGATCGGATGCTCATCGTTGTAGAAGGTGAAATTACAGTGACTGAGACGACTTACAATAGACAAAGTACAAAAACAGAGAGAGGCAATGTTGAAAGAATGATAAAGAAAAGCGATGTCATTGGGGAAGAGCTTCTGACCTGGGCATTCCCCATCGTCTCTGAGTCGTCCGAATCTTATCCTGCTATCTTGGAGAAATATGTAGAATGTCCTACAAAAGTAGAAGCCTTTGCTCTCACAATAGAAGGGTTGGAAAGTGTGGTCGCCTACTATAGACATGGAATCAACAAGTTTGAGCAGTTGGAGAAGGGCAGAGATGGTGTGGCCGATACTAAAGGTGCATCCAGATCCACTACTACTATTGACCAGAGACTTGACCGGCTTATCCAGCTCCAGAGTGACATGGCTCAACAGCATCGTGATGAAATGGCTAATCAGGGACGGAAATTGGATGAGATCTTATCCAGATTGGGATATCCTGCAGGCACATCTCCTCCTCCTGCAGCTTGAACAATTAAATTCTCTTGTTGCTTCTGTAGTACTAGAAAGAGTACCCGCGCTATGTTGCGGGACTCAATTTCAATCTTATTCCAACCTTTTCCTGATGCTAAGGAAAGGGCTTCAGAAATTGCTTGCATTTCCACATGAATAACAGATTTTGCCACTATTATTGATAATCAAAACCATGACATGTTTTCCAGCTAACCCCTAATTACCTGCAAATCGAGAAGACAGACTCATACTTGGTGCTGCAGCACTATATGAATTCCACAATAACAAACAAATTTTACTAACAAGTGCTAACAGAACATGAGTAGCTGATTTCATGTCAACAGAAGTGACCATGACAAATGGCATTGTACATAAATAAAACCCATGGTAATAGCAATTTTTTCTATTCACCTTGTGTACATACATGTACATTTGCAAGCATAATTAGCTCTAATGGGCTACGCTCATTGTACCGCCAAATGTACTAATTCCAACCAAAGGAATGACATGTAGACACACCGCCAGGCGGGCTACAGCCTCAGCGTCGGACCACCTCCAGATCGCCGCCGACGCGCCGCTACGCACCGCGCCAAGATGGCATCAGAAGCTTCTGAAATTGGGAACTGAAGCATATCAGTCCCACATCGAAAACAAAGAGAAGATCAACCTCTTCCTCACCTATAAAAGGTTCTCTCCTCTCTCCTCATTAACTACGCATTCAATACTTACCTACTGTTACTTTGTCAACATAAATACATTGACTAACTTAGGCATCGGAGAGTTGAAGACCGCCCAACGCGGTCTCCCTCTGACGCCCTTTGTATTTTATTTGACAGGTAGCGGAAGCTTTGAGAACATCGCAAGTATCGATCCGCCCATCGGATCAGCGTTAACGAAGGTTCAGCTACCGCCGAACTTTTAGACATTAACATTGGCGCCGTCTGTGGGAACCCTTGAACAAAAGGCCATCCCACCACAATCACCATGACTAACGGTAGCAGGGGAAACGCTGAAGAGCAGGCAGACCATCCCGCCATCCCCCAACCCTCCGACCCAGCGGTAGGCGTTAACCGCACACTATTCACAACCCCGGCCAACCCCGGCGGTGAGGTAAATCCAAGCAGCAGCCGCCCGCCGGGCCAAGATCTCGTCACTATGTACGAGCTAGCACTGGCGGATCTTCATAAGGCAAACAGAGAACGTGAGGAGGAGCGTAAGGAAAAGGCTGAAGCCCAAAGACAGGTGGCTACGCTCATGACACGTTTTGAGGAACTAAAGAAGACGCTGGAGGCCACCGCCCGCCCAGCACAGAGCGAGCAGTCACGTAGCACCAGGCGTAGTCAACCCGGCACCGGCACATTGGTACCAGGGCCGGTCATACAGATGCAAGTACCGCTGAACCCACCTGAGTTGTTGGGAATGGGACCACCGCCCATACCCCAACTAATGTTAGAACAGGAGGCGGAATCACTCCCGCACACCAACCGCTCGGAGGCTAGGGCGAGGACTTAAGGCAATCCGCCTGTGCCGAGGCGCAGGCCGTCCCAGCGGGTCATTCAGGCTGATTCCGCCGACGATGCAACCGCCCAGATATTGGAAAGGATGCACCAACTGGAGCAGAGGTTGATCCGGGCGGAGTCGGGCGTCCCAGCGCCAACTCAGAATCCGCTCTTCGCTTCCAGACCTGGGCCCTTCACCGCTGCAATTCTGCAGGCTGTCAGACTGGCATATGCAAAAACCCCAAAGATGTCGCATTACGGCGGAATGTCTGATCCCTTCGTCCACATGGACACCTTCAAGAAGGTCACCAACAACAAGGGGTTCGACGACGCCACCTTGTGCCACTTGTTCAGCGAAACGTTGGATGGCGAGGCAATGAACTGGTTCTTTGAGTGTTGATAGGAGCATAAAATGCGACGAATTTATAGTTTAATCCTTTACACTTTTGCTTAGTTATTTCGTTAAAAAGATCAAACTAACTTTGTTATTTTCTTAGGAGGTTTGTGGATCAACCATGGAAAAATAGGAGCTCAATTGTGGCAAGTTAAGGCTCAGATGTATAATACTGATGCAAAAGATGAAGGACAACCATTTATGTGGTCAGAAACAAGAAGGGAAGCTTGTGGAAAAATTCGTGCAAAACAGTTGCTGAGAAGCAAAATATGAAAACTGGAATCTGCCTTATTTTCTTCTATATTTGGACCCCATTTTGAAGATATTTTTAGTGCACCATGGCAGCAATTCTTGACTATATTTGAAAACCAGATATTTCACAACAACAAAGCCAAATCAAGTGGTCATAATAGTCAAGGATGAAGTCAGAAACGTTGCACAAAGTAGGCATCCTGATCAGCTTTCCACCTTCAGTCTTATCTATGAAGCATATTGGAGCTGTCTTTTGGAGACTTTGTTGGAAAGTCTTTTGGAAGGATATTGTTTGGACGTCAATAAATGATATCATAGGGCATTATAGGCCTAAGAAACGTTCAGAAAGATAGCTACAAGGTCGGTGTACAAGCCCATAAAATTGACCAGAAGATAAGGAAAATCTGGAAATTTCTGACAGACCTTATCTTGAAGGTTTTTCAAGGCTGCTTTTGGGCAGCAAGTTGAGGGGATTTTTAGAAGATCTTTATACACTCTTAAAGATCAACATCAAGGCTATTATCTTGTTAAAAATCACATTCAAAGCTGAAATGAAACCGAGTTAAAAGAAGGGCTAAAAAGGCAATCCTAAGTGAGGCAGATAAGGAAGTCACCTTCCTTATCTCTTGGCAGATTGTTTTGAGGCTTCTTGGGGATCCTTTGCTGAGTTATACACGTTTTATATGAGCTGTTAGCATGTTTTATATCAGCTGTAAAGGATCTACAAGTCAAAGAATTCAGCCTAAGAAGAGAAAATCAAATAGAACAAGTAAACAAGCTTGGCCTAATTGCAAGAGTGCCCTTGAAACTTGCAACTCCTACATAAAGGGGCCTCCTTCCATGTTTTATAAATAGAGTGACCAACCACATACAGACCATATCACATAAAAAAGAACCAGAGACACACCAAAGAAGAAGAAGAAGAAGAAGAAGCAAGACTGCAAAATCACACCAGAGACGATCGATCACTGTTTCTCAAAGATCGATCATTGATCGTATTTTTCCCAATTTCTGATTTTTGTTGTCTTCCTTTCTCATGAACTCCTTTGTGTTTTTGATTCCAATTATGTGTAACTAAATTTCCAGTAGCTAGGGAGCTGTTGAAGCCCCTAGACATGATCCATAACATGCTTTGATTTTCGGTTTGTTTTCAATTAATAAAGTTGAGGTTTTGTTTACCAATTTCTCATTGATGAATTCTATGTTTGTATGCTTTGGAGGACTACTTAGTATGCATGCTAGGGTTCTAATACTTTGATGGTTTGATGCCTGGATCAATAGTTGGATTCCTCAAATTATCTAGAGAAGTAATTGGTAGTTTTCACTAGCAAGTAAACAAAATCCTAGGTTTAGCAAGGCTCTAAGTTATTTGCGATGCCTAGTGATTGCTCAAACTCTTTTCAAACTTAACTGTCACGCCCCGGATTTTGAATAACAAATCCAAATCCGAAACATGAATTAATACAACTCACATAAATACAACCTGAATTTTTTCTCAAAACAACCACACCTCACATCGCTCGATATTACATAAACCAAATCTCAAATTTGTTTATTACAGCACACTCTCACCAAATTATATTGTAAGGCTCAAATGAGCATAACTCACCTCACAATTACAATTGCTGTAAAACTAAAACAAATTCTCTAACCCGCACGATCACCGTCCTGATTCTCCTGACCTGCAGGATTACCCGCTACACCGTTTGAATAGTGTACCGGGATTGCAACAATACAAACCCGGTAAGCTTTTTGCAAAGCTCGTATGAGTAAATGAAAGGATTGCACGATTTAAAGTAACACAATCAACTCAAGCACATTTTAATTTTGTTTTGCATAAGAATTGAAGTGTACAACATCACTTCAAGCATCAATCAACTCACATCTCATCATGACTACTCAATAATAAACAACTTCTTACTCAATATATACTCACAGGCTTATGATTTATTTATATAACTCATCCCATGCAGTATATTATACTTACAGGCTTATGATTAATTATATTAATCACCCCATTCAGTATATCATACTTACAGGCTTATGATTAATTATATTCATCACCCCATTCAGTATGTCATGTCATACCCAAGGGCATATGATAACTCGTTTATCCCCCAAGCAGTATGACGGCAGACAGACTAGAGCTCTAACTGTATCGTAAAGTGTCACCTGGGCCAAGGTTCACCTTACGAATGACTGCTTTTCTCAATTCACTCGACTCCTCATTTAATTCATCTCAACGACTCAACTATCGCACTTTACTCAATTACCCATTATCATAGACAACACAACATCTAAGATAAATCACATATTCCAAGGGTAATGCTCAAAATATAACTCAGTAAATCACACCATCCAATATATATTCCACGTAAATATATATATACGTAGTCACCCACACAAGAGTGACCACTAATACCAACTATAGTTCACATGCAATAAAATCTAGAAATTCATTTTTATAGTTTAAATACATTTTACTTACCTATGGACCGTAGTCGATCAAGTCCATATAATTTAAAACAAATATTTATTTTCGTAAAACAATTTCCACAATTTCTCAATTAAATAAAATCACCGAATTTCGGTTCGTGAATGAACCATGTGCGATTTACTCACCTCGATATTCCCGCTGCGTCTTCAATTTAACACAATACACACCGAAATCGCTCACCCAAGGGAGACCGTCAATCACCTAATCACACATGACCTTAACTTAGCCAATAACTCAAAAACATATTCAAACGACAATCCAACGGTCGGATCGAAATTAAATGATGATCCAACGGTCGGATCCTCACGGATCGCCCTTAGGATTACCCTCCAAAAATCGTCACGAAGATCCAACGGTCGGATCTTCCTGAATCGTCCTTACTAACATCTTCACAATTTTATACGAAAATCCGACGGACGGATTCTCACGAATCGCCTCCCTAATCACTGTTTTGCATTTATACGAAGATCCAACGGTCGGATCTTCGCCCATGACCACACAAAGTCACTGGGACAGTCATAAGATCATCATATCAAAACTACAAGTCCATCTGACGGTCCTAACTTCACATATCACAAATCTAACGATCGAAATCGATCGAAACTTAAAAATTCATAACTTAATCATACGATATCCAAAAATTGCATATAATATATCAAGATGATCGTATTGAAATATAGAATCTAAAAATGCACAGAAACTATATTTTTGACCCCCGGAGGTGGCCGGAAAGGGCCGCCGGAATTAGTGGCAGAGCCGCCGCCGACCACCGCCAATGGTGTCGGGGCCGGGCTGCTCCTCTTCCTCTCATCATGCTTAACAACTTTCATAACTACCATGTAAGCTGAAAATGACCGGAAGTGGTTGAAATTACCTAAAACAGTCGAGGTGGCCGGAAAATTTCCAGAATCCGGCGAAATTTGCAGAATCCGGCAAGGCTTGATTTCGACGTCAAAACTTCAATTTCAGGCTTCGATCCCTTCTAGAGAGTTGTTAAGAAACTCAAGGTGAACTCATTGGTTCAAGAATCACAGAAAAATATGGTCTGTAGCTCGAGATATACCGATCGAAAGCTTCGGTGGTCGGAAAAATTCCAGAATCCGGCGAGCTTGAGTTTCGACGTAAAAACTTCAACGAAACGCTTCGATTCCTTCTGGAGAGTTGTTCAGAACTTCAAGAAGAACTCACTAAGCCAAGAATCACATAAAGAGGTGGTCTGTAACTCGAGATACACGGATCGAAGGGTTGTTTGTCGATCTAAACCAGTCGAGCTCCGATGAACGTGAAATCGTTCTTCCCAGGTCTGGTCCTTCTTGGTGCTTGTTCAGAAAGTTGAGGCGAATCCAATGAGACAAGAATCAAGAGAATTGGCGGCCTGTAGCTCAAGATATCGAGATAGAACTAAATCGAGCTCAAAACGGAACCGTGTCCTCCGCCGCCACTGCCGGCCGTGTTGCGGTGCAAGGTTGCCACTGGTAGCTGCGCAAGAACGAGGTGGAACTATAGGAACTGGTCTGGTCTTGATTGGTGGTCGGTGGAGGGAGAGATGAGTTGATGAAGATTGCTCTGTTTCTTGGATGGTTTTCGGACGTGAGACAGAGAGAGTGAGAGAGAGTTGTCTGGTATGATTGAATGATTATTCAATTATGCATAATCATGAATGATGATTAAGACACCGGCCTTGAATCAAGGAACACCCTTCCTTTTAACAAAGGTGTTTGCCACCAACTGTTTTGGTTAAAAGAAAAACCGGTTATTACAATCTACCCTCCTTAAAGAAATTTCGTCCCGAAATTTAAGCGCAAGTTAATTGCTCTCGATTACGGTTAACCTAACCATCGAATCTCCATCTTTCCCAAAACTGTAGTAATCGACAAAGCCGCAGCCCTTTGTATAAAAATACATTCCTATGGCCACTAAATCCTTTCATCACAAACGTAAACTCACACAACAAGAATTCACAGATGAAATCCTCATTCCCACTTAAGTCATCAACATGACATTCCTTCACCGCATCATTTCTCAAATTTTCAACACAACAATTGCCTCAAGCAACCCACACTCAAATCACCACGTGACATTGCACATATAGCTGTTTTCACACAGATCGTCATCCTGTACTGGCATACAAGCACAGTAAACACTCCCACAAAGCGTTTCGCTACTCAATTAGCATCACTCAAAACAAATCATTCTCAAAAGCACGCCAATAAAACATGTCACCCAGTGATGATGACTTTGGGCTTGCTCAATCCTTGGGCTAGGCATTAGGGCTGGCCAATTGGGCCGAAGAAACCGAACCATCCACATTTCGAACCGGCCCGAACCAATTTGGGTTTAACATTTGGGCCTACCATTCGGGCCGAACAATTGGGCTTACTATTTGGGCCTACCAATCGGCCGAACAATTGGGCTTACTATTTGGGCCTACCAATCGGCCCACCGACCTCCAGCTCGGCTACGGTATGAAATTGTACATACCGTAGGTATACCGTATATATGTATGCATACCGTACAGACTGTATATACGTATGCATATCGTACAACTGTATATACGTATGCATACCGTACAGACCATATATACATATGTATACCGTACATACCGTATATACGTCCGTATATCAAGCATATACGGGATCCAAAAATATTTGTAAGAGGTAAGGTTCGAACTCCCGACCTCGAACACGAAGGTTTTGCTCCCAACCACTGAAGCAAGAGCTGCCTTCATTAATATATGCTCACGTGTTATATTTATTATGTCATAAGCGACATAAATAAAATAACGGGGGAGGCAAGGTTCGAAACCTCAACCTGCTGCACGAAACCTTTGTCCCCAACCACTGGAGCACAAGCTGTGCTTAATATAATGTGTACAAATGTTATACTTATTATGTCATAAGCGAACATAATAAAAATAAACGAGAGGCAAGGTTCGAACCTCTGACCTCTTGTACAAGAGCCTTGCTCTTCAACCACTAGAGCACCAGCTGCTCTCGTTACTATCCATGCAACTTCTTTTATTTATTCTATCATAAGCGATAGAATAACAACAAACTGTCGGTACACTCCAAAAGAAAAGAAATTTTCTTCCGAGCTCAAGTCTTTCTCTCTCAACTCTTCAGCCTTTCTCTTCTCAAATCCTTTCTTCATCAATTTCGATCCTTCTCTTCTGATCTTCTCTCCCATCTAGTTGATTCAATCCCATCTTTCCTCTGAACTTTCAGATCTTCAATCTTTTCCTCCAAATCTTCAATCCTTCTTTCTCAGATCTTTTCTTCCATTTGAAGATTCGATCTCATCTTTCCTCTGAGAATCTCATATCTCCAATCACCAGTTCAACAACTCCAATCCTTCTAACAAAATCTCCCTCAAACACTAAACCATGTATTCCTCGATTTTCACATCCTCTCACTCCATGACCCAAGAGCCACGAACTCTACAACTAATGGAGCTCCAAACCCCGCAACAAATGGAACCACAACAACAGCAACCAACAGAGGAGGGAGGAAACACCCAAGCAGCTGGAAGTAGTGCCAACATGGATTTCTGGCGAAGCCGTACCAGGTGGATTCCTACTCCAGAACAAATAAGAATCCTTAAGGATCTTTACTACGTCAAGGGATTTAAGTGCCCAACTTCAGAGCACATTCACGAGATCTGCCTCCAGCTGAACCAGTATGGACATGTTGAGGGTAAGAACATTTACTTTTGGTTCCAGAACGTCAGGGCTCGAGAGAAGCAGATGAATAGGTGTAATCAGGCTGCTCCAGTGCCCATGGAAACTAGTTCTCTTGGTACTGGTGGATCCATTGATCTCAATTTTGGGTCCACTGGTTCTACTGGTGCTGGTGGATCCATCGACATCAATTTTGGGTCCACTAGTTCTACTGATGATGGTAGATCCATTGATCTCAACTTTGGTTCCACCTATTCTACTGGTAATGAAGGATTTATTTACTTAAATTTTGTTTCGTATTCTTCCTCACACTTCAACACTAATACCAGTACAACTCTTTTGGCACAATAGGAGGACAAACATCCCTGCAACAACGAGGAGGAGATCACCAGGAGGTTCAAACTCTTCCTCTGTTCCCCGTGCACGGCGAGGACGTCTTTGGTAACCTGAAGGCTACTTCCGAGGAAGGTAGCGCTTTTGGTTACTATTCTGGTGGCTCAGGCGGTTACCACAGTGGCTCAAACGTTTCTCTTGAGCTCAGCCTCAATCCATCCGGAGCTGCTGACTAGGCTTAGTATAGCATGGTCCTCGTTTTCCTTTTTTTTTTTTTTTTTTTTTTTTTTTTTTTTTTTGTAATGTAAAATCAATAAGATGGTGTGCATGTTTTCTTTTCTTTTTGTTTAACCAACAACAACACCAAGGATCGAACCTTGGTCACCCAATACTATTTTCAAAACCATAAACAACTCTACTGCACACATCTTTCATAATGATGCAATAAAAACAATCACTCAAAAAGAATCCAACAATCAATTAAGTCGCATCGAGGTCTAGCTAGTATCCTCTGAGTCAAACCAAACACAACAATTTCATCGATAGGATTAGGGATTTATAAAGCTAAACACATCCTGAGTTAGCTAGGAAAAACCCACGTCTTTAGAGTTACTCTTACAACTCTTATAAAATCTCAACCATTTCCTCTATTAATTGCTCCATTAAACTTACCACAATTCATACCCTATGAATTTACGATTTAGAAACCGAATCAAACTCCATATCGCATAGTAATTCACTTGAACCACTATGGATACCCAACAATGTCACTACAATCAATACCCAAAATTGCACTTAACCATTTCTCCTAAAATCCATCACCACAGAAACACACCCTCATCTAATAACATTTACAGAGAGTTGACTCTAAATCTCCCCATTATTTACCGACCAAGATCAAACTCCATTTCAAAACTTTAAGTGTCCCGCCTACTTAAACTTAAAACACAAACAACCTCAAATTCACTTCAGTCCAACTCCATACTACGATCCAAAACTTAAGAAAACTAGTTCACAAAATCAATTTCCTTCACTTAAATAAAACTATGTCCACAAGTCATAGTCAGGTCAACAGACCAAGGTGTCCAAACGGAGAATTTCCAATCCAGTTGTCTTTGTGAAACGCAAAATATCAATCAAAATGATGCTCGCAACATCAACCACGTATACAAAACATGTTCCTCGGATCTCGATTTAAATTTAGAAATACTAAAACTACCACTAGTCCCACTTCAAATAGCCCTTAAGATTTTAGGTACTCGGAGAGAACTCAAATATATAGTCGTTCGTCTCAATCACTCAAACACGAGATCAAACTCCGTTCTCGCACCTCAAACTCTGCTCAACAACTTACAAGCACATGGAAGAATTAACCACAATAATTTCTTCCCTAACCGCAACACTACTCACAACTCCACATGAGTCTAGAATCTATTCAAATGCATATGTATGTCCAACTTAAGAAGGCAAAATTACTATCAATTAATACTCGTATCCACATCAGATACGAGCATAGGTCCACACCATGCCTTCAACCAAACACTTCTACATACAAAAGGAAACTCATTTCCATAAACAATCCTCACTGACTCATCAGAGTTAAATCCGGAGGTTTCCATTCCTCAAAGATTACAACCTGCGGAAACTAAACTTATTCTAATACGAACTTAGAAGACAACTCTACCGTCCTACGTACTGACATACACGCTGTCTAGACCCCATACTAAGACATACCCAATGATTATACCAGTACCGAAGAGTATACGATGGGGATCCGCTGCAGACGGGCCATCACTCGGGGAGTACTGATTATCACCAAATATGTACCTTACGCTCTGATACCAAACTGTCACGCCCCGGATTTTGAATAACAAATCCAAATCCGAAACATGAATTAATACAACTCACATAAATACAACCTGAATTTTTTCTCAAAACAACCACACCTCACATCGCTCGATATTACATAAACCAAATCTCAAATTTGTTTATTACAGCACACTCTCACCAAATTATATTGTAAGGCTCAAATGAGCATAACTCACCTCACAATTACAATTGCTGTAAAACTAAAACAAATTCTCTAACCCGCACGATCACCGTCCTGATTCTCCTGACCTGCAGGATTACCCGCTACACCGTTTGAATAGTGTACCGGGATTGCAACAATACAAACCCGGTAAGCTTTTTGCAAAGCTCGTATGAGTAAATGAAAGGATTGCACGATTTAAAGTAACACAATCAACTCAAGCACATTTTAATTTTGTTTTGCATAAGAATTGAAGTGTACAACATCACTTCAAGCATCAATCAACTCACATCTCATCATGACTACTCAATAATAAACAACTTCTTACTCAATATATACTCACAGGCTTATGATTTATTTATATAACTCATCCCATGCAGTATATTATACTTACAGGCTTATGATTAATTATATTAATCACCCCATTCAGTATATCATACTTACAGGCTTATGATTAATTATATTAATCACCCCATTCAGTATGTCATGTCATACCCAAGGGCATATGATAACTCGTTTATCCCCCAAGCAGTATGACGGCAGACAGACTAGAGCTCTAACTGTATCGTAAAGTGTCACCTGGGCCAAGGTTCACCTTACGAATGACTGCTTTTCTCAATTCACTCGACTCCTCATTTAATTCATCTCAACGACTCAACTATCGCACTTTACTCAATTACCCATTATCATAGACAACACAACATCTAAGATAAATCACATATTCCAAGGGTAATGCTCAAAATATAACTCAGTAAATCACACCATCCAATATATATTCCACGTAAATATATATATACGTAGTCACCCACACAAGAGTGACCACTAATACCAACTATAGTTCACATGCAATAAAATCTAGAAATTCATTTTTATAGTTTAAATACATTTTACTTACCTATGGACCGTAGTCGATCAAGTCCATATAATTTAAAACAAATATTTATTTTCGTAAAACAATTTCCACAATTTCTCAATTAAATAAAATCACCGAATTTCGGTTCGTGAATGAACCATGTGCGATTTACTCACCTCGATATTCCCGCTGCGTCTTCAATTTAACACAATACACACCGAAATCGCTCACCCAAGGGAGACCGTCAATCACCTAATCACACATGACCTTAACTTAGCCAATAACTCAAAAACATATTCAAACGACAATCCAACGGTCGGATCGAAATTAAATGATGATCCAACGGTCGGATCCTCACGGATCGCCCTTAGGATTACCCTCCAAAAATCGTCACGAAGATCCAACGGTCGGATCTTCCTGAATCGTCCTTACTAACATCTTCACAATTTTATACGAAAATCCGACGGACGGATTCTCACGAATCGCCTCCCTAATCACTGTTTTGCATTTATACGAAGATCCAACGGTCGGATCTTCGCCCATGACCACACAAAGTCACTGGGACAGTCATAAGATCATCATATCAAAACTACAAGTCCATCTGACGGTCCTAACTTCACATATCACAAATCTAACGATCGAAATCGATCGAAACTTAAAAATTCATAACTTAATCATACGATATCCAAAAATTGCATATAATATATCAAGATGATCGTATTGAAATATAGAATCTAAAAATGCACAGAAACTATATTTTTGACCCCCGGAGGTGGCCGGAAAGGGCCGCCGGAATTAGTGGCAGAGCCGCCGCCGACCACCGCCAATGGTGTCGGGGCCGGGCTGCTCCTCTTCCTCTCATCATGCTTAACAACTTTCATAACTACCATGTAAGCTGAAAATGACCGGAAGTGGTTGAAATTACCTAAAACAGTCGAGGTGGCCGGAAAATTTCCAGAATCCGGCGAAATTTGCAGAATCCGGCAAGGCTTGATTTCGACGTCAAAACTTCAATTTCAGGCTTCGATCCCTTCTAGAGAGTTGTTAAGAAACTCAAGGTGAACTCATTGGTTCAAGAATCACAGAAAAATATGGTCTGTAGCTCGAGATATACCGATCGAAAGCTTCGGTGGTCGGAAAAATTCCAGAATCCGGCGAGCTTGAGTTTCGACGTAAAAACTTCAACGAAACGCTTCGATTCCTTCTGGAGAGTTGTTCAGAACTTCAAGAAGAACTCACTAAGCCAAGAATCACATAAAGAGGTGGTCTGTAACTCGAGATACACGGATCGAAGGGTTGTTTGTCGATCTAAACCAGTCGAGCTCCGATGAACGTGAAATCGTTCTTCCCAGGTCTGGTCCTTCTTGGTGCTTGTTCAGAAAGTTGAGGCGAATCCAATGAGACAAGAATCAAGAGAATTGGCGGCCTGTAGCTCAAGATATCGAGATAGAACCAAATCGAGCTCAAAACGGAACCGTGTCCTCCGCCGCCACTGCCGGCCGTGTTGCGGTGCAAGGTTGCCACTGGTAGCTGCGCAAGAACGAGGTGGAACTATAGGAACTGGTCTGGTCTTGATTGGTGGTCGGTGGAGGGAGAGATGAGTTGATGAAGATTGCTCTGTTTCTTGGATGGTTTTCGGACGTGAGACAGAGAGAGTGAGAGAGAGTTGTCTGGTATGATTGAGATGAGTTAATGATCTCTGCATGTTTAATCTAATAAACGTACCTTTAGGTTGCATTGCTTGGGAATAGTCTAGGTGTAGAGCACTTCCTGCCTAGCGTACAAGGTAAGAAAGAGTAATAGGTTGTGTTCAAGCGTACCGAGCCAATCTGAGTATCTTCAACTAAGTTAATTGGTGATAAATTGGACAAAGTGTGTTGTGTGTTATTGTTGGGGGTGGATATTTCCTTCCTAGCTAGTTTCATTATCTTGATCTCAACCAACTTCAAATCTGCTTCAATTTCATTTTTCTTTCTGTTCTCTGTTTTTCTGTATTTTATTTCCATAGCAAATCAACTCCAAAATTCACCAAATTTTGTGTGCTAGACTCTTTACGTCTCTAGTATACCTCTGTAAATTTTCGTATTTTTCTGGGTTGTTTTAGTTAGGTTTTTAGTTTGTTTTTCTACTGCGGTTCAGTAGGAGCTGCAGTCACGTTTTTGTGACTTTTGTTGAAGCCTTTAGTTTAACTTAATCCTCTGCGGGAGACCCTTATTTCCCTATATTACAATCGACATATTTGCAGGAGAATAAGGAAAATCAATAGCTTCAAAAAGAGCTATCAAGTGTCCGCCGAGGTCTGTCAGCTCATTCCATGCACTATCACACGCTTTCCTCTCCCGGTTCATCTTATTGTCCGCCGGGCATCACAACACAAGTCAGCTGTTCAGCGTCAAGCAGGGGGAGGACGAATCACTGAAGGCCTTCGTCACAAGGTGGCGAGCGGCAGCGTCTCAGTGCCGTGACCTAGACAAAACAATGGCATCAGCGGCCTTCAGGAAGGGACTTCTCAAGGGACCGTTCCTCTATCACCTCAACTACAGTCATCCCAATGCGACGTATGACCACGTCATGAGTGAGGCGGTCATTCACGCCCAGGCGGAATTCATCACATATGGAGAGACCCCACCGCCACCAGCAACTCCAACAAAGTCAACACAGCCATCCACCATTCATCAGGAAACCGCTGACAAGATCCAGTCAGCACCGCCAACTGACAAGAAAAGGGAGTGGCAGCACGGCCACCACCAGAACAAGCGGCAGAAGGACCAGCATTACAACAGGGGCAACTGCCCAACCCATGGGGATAACCGCAACAAGTAGGCGGAGTCCTCGCAGCGGTATGTAGTATTCACGGTCCTGACGGCCTCGTATGAAGACATCTACAATCAGTGCAAGGATCAGATCCCACCGCCACCCCCTCCAAGGTACCCAAAAACGGGCAAACCCAGGAACACCGGCAAGTGGTGCAAATACCACGAGGACAGCGGCCACAATACCAACAGCTGCAATGCTCTCAAAACGGCCGTTGAGACCTTGTACCGTGACGGCAAGTTGGAGCAGTTCAAGGTGCGTCAACCACCACCAGTAATTGCCAACGTTGAGACCTTGGGCCGCATCAACACCATCGATGGCGGTGCTCCAATCACCAGCATGTCTCACAGGGCAAGAAAGCGCTATGCACCCGCTAATCATCCGAAGGAGGTCTGCAACATCCGCTACGAGAGATCCGCCAAACTCCCAAGATCAGGTTGGGAACCTATTACCTTCTCAGAGGAGGAGGAGCGCGGAGTGCATTTACCCCATGACGACCCATTCTTGGTCGATGCCATTCTTGGCAAATTCTCGGTGGGGAGAATCTTGGTGGATAGCGGGTCCGCTGTCAACGTCATCTTCAGCGGTTGCTACGACCATCTCAAGCGGAACAAAAAACTACTCCAGGATCACAAGCCACTGCTCAGCTTCTCCGGTGACGTCACACAACCGCTAGGGTCGGATTACATGCGACTGGTTATTGGCACTAGTCCATGCATGGCGGAGGTACAGACGGAATTCATTATTGTCGACTGTTTCAGTTCGTACAACGCCATCATTAGTCGACCAGCGCTTAACAAGCTCAAGTGCATCATTGCCGGGTACATGCTTCTCATGAAGTTCCCCACGCCCAACGGCACGGGCTGTGTGAGGGGAAGCCAGCAGCTGGCACGAGAATGTTATTCAACGACTATAGCGCGGTCAACGCGCCGCCATGAAATTCTGACGGTGGGTAATGAGGCACCGCCACCAAACATCTTTGAGGATCCTAGAGATGAGGAGGAGAAATATGTAAGGAAGGAGCCGGTCAACCCGGACACGTCGTTGAAGGTTGTCTGCATCTCAGACGAGCACCCTGAGCGGACAGTCCGCATAGGCGCCCAACTAAACCCAGAGGTGGAAGCAGAACTCACTCAATTCTTACGTGATAACGCCGCCGTCTTTGTATGGTCCTACGCGGACATGCCAGGTATCTCTCCTGAAATTATCACTCATAAATTGTCCATCAAACCCTCCTTTTATCCCATCAAGCAGAAGCGAATGGCCTTTGATGAGGAAAAATACCGGGCAATCGGAGAGGAGGTCGCCAAACTCCAGGACATTGGATTCATTCGCCAAGTCATCTATCCCCAGTGGATCTCAAATTTGGTAATGGTCAAAAAGCCCAGCGGCAAGTGGCGGATGTGTGTCGACTTCAAAAATCTCAACAAGGCATGCCCAAAGGATAGTTTCCCGCTACCTCGTATCGATCAGCTAGTCGATTCAACCGCCGGACATGAGCTCCTCAGCATGATGCACGCTTTCTCCGGATATAATCAGATCAAGATGCACCCCAGCGACCAGGAATGCACCACCTTCACCACCTACAAAGGCCTCTACTGCTACAATGTCATGCCTTTCGGTCTGAAGAACGCCGGTGCAACTTACCAGCGGTTGATGAACGCCATGTTCGCTGAGCATCTGGGAAAAATCATCGAGGTCTACGTGGACGACATGCTAGTTAAGAGCATAAAGGCCAGTGGACATGTGGCAAACCTCAGGATCATAGTAACCATCCTCCTGGCCTATGGTATGCGCCTCAACCCAGAAAAATGTTTCTTTGCAGTCACCGCTAGCAAATTTCTGGGTTACATCGTCAGCGAGCGAGGTATCGAGGCTAACCCAGATAAGGTACAGACCATCCTTAACCTGGCGGACCCCGAGTATAAGGTGGACGTCCAGTGCCTCCAGGGCAAGTTAACCGCCCTTTCTCGATTCATCTCTCGACTCACTGATAAGTGTGCCCCATTCTTCAAACTCCTCAAAACAACTCACAAGAAGGTCATCGACTGGAACCCAGAGTGTCAGGCGGCGTTCCAGGGCCTGAAGGAATACCTGGCGGCAGTCCCTCTCCTTTCTGTCCCTGTGCAAGGAGAAACACTATTCATATACCTAGCGGTCTCGGCATCGGCGGTAAGTTGCGCCATTGTCCGGCGAGAAGGCCAAGATGAGCTCCCAGTGTTCTACGCCGACAGAGGCATGAACGGAGCAGAAACAAGATATCCTCCCTTGGAGCAACTGGCCCTCGCACTTATCGTTGCCGCCAGACGCCTCCGCCAATACTTCCAGGCTCACACGATCCATGTGTTAACCAATCAGCCGCTGAGGCAAGTGATGCAGAACCCTGAACACTCGGGGCGCCTCAGCAAGTGGGCCATTGAGCTCAGCGAGTTCGACATAGAATACAAGCCAAGAACCGCCATGAAGGGCCAGGCAGTGACGGACTTCATCGCTGAACTCACCGAGCGTCAGCCGGAACCCGGTACTGAGACAGAGCCCGGAACAGAAATGGTAACCGTTGAGGAGGCAACTCCCCTACAGTCAGATTGGAACCTGCATGTGGACGGCTCCGCCAGCGCCAAGGCCAGCGGCGCCGGAGTCATCTTAACAGGACCCGAGGGACTGAACGCGGAGTACGCGTTGAAATTCAACTTCAAAGCTTCAAACAACATGGCGGAGTACGAGGCACTCATCGCCGGTCTGCTCCTCGCCATTGACTCAGGGGCTGACATCGTCAACATATTCAGCGACTCTCAATTAGTCGTTAACCAGGTCAACGACAGCTTCCAAGCCAAGGACCAGCAGTTAGCGGCATATTTGGGGTACGTCAAAACGTTGCTAAAAAAGTTCAAATTTCACACCATCACACAAATCCCCAGGGAAAAGAACGCCAAGGCTGATTCAATGGCGAGACTGACAACCGCCCAGCCACATCAGAGTCTAGCGGACACAAGGGTGGAGTACCTTGACAAGCCAAGCATCACAAAGACCCTGGCGGAGATCTTCAACATTGAAGTCAACCCCAGCTGGATGGACGAGATCATTGCATACAAGCGCAGCGGCACATTGCCAGAAGATAAGGTCCAGGCAAGACAGCTCAAGCGGAGAGCAACCCGCTACAACATCCAGAATGGCAAGCTTTACCGCCAAGGATTCACCCATCCCAACCTCCGCTGTCTAACCCCAGAGGAGGGAAAGGTCGTCCTAGCGGAAATCCATGGCGGAGAATGTGGAAACCACTCAGGCGCCAGATCCTTGGCCAACCGCACATTGCGACAGGGCTACTTCTGGCCCACACTTGGTGATGACGCCCGGCAAATTTCGAGGTCTTGCCACAAATGCCAACAGTTTGCAGATCTCCCACATGCACCGGCAGAACCATTGTCAGTCATCATCGGCCCTTGGATTCACTCCACGTGGGGCCTCGATTTGATGGGAAAGTTCCAAACCGCCAAGGGCTAGTTCAAGTACATCATCGTCGCCATCGACTACAACAGCAAGTGGGTAGAGGCGGAGCCACTGACGGCAATCACTACCGCCAAGGTCATTCGATTTCTCTGGAAGAACATCTACTGCCGCTATGGTGTCCCACATACAATCATTACAGACAACGGTACACAGTTCAACAACAAAGAACTCATATCGTTCACCGCCAACTTGGGGACCAAGTTAAGTTTTGCATCCGTCGCCCATCCCCAAACAAACGGCCAAGTCGAAGCAGCAAACAAGATAATCAAGAAGCTGCTAAAAAAGAAGCTCGACGACGCCAAGGGTTTGTGGGCGGAGAAGCTTCCAGAAGTCCTATGGGCCATCCAGACAACTCCAACTACCGCCACCGGCGAAACTCCTTTCTGTATGATGTTCGGCACAGAGGCGGTCCTACCTATTGAAGTAACTCAGCCTACCGCTAGGGTCGAGGGCTACTGCCCAGACACCAACAGCGACGGCGTCAACTTGGACAGGGACCTCCTAGAAGAAAAAAGACACAAGGCCCATTTGCACAACTTGCAAAACAAAAGGCTGGTATCGCGTTTCTACAACGCCAGAGTCAAGGCCCGGAACCTCCAATTGGGGGACTGGGTAATGAAGGAAGTCATTCCACCACCAACAAAACTCCGCCCAACTTGGGAAGGCCCATACAAAATTGTGGAAGTCGTTAGCCCAGGCACCTTCTACTTAATGGACAAGGATGGCGTCACGTCGACCCACCTTTGGAATACCGAACACCTTCGGTATTACTACAAATAGTCAGACCGCTACCCAGGAGCATCTTGACTTAACTAAATTTTTGTTCAACATTTAGCTAAGGGAAGCTACCCAACGGGTAGTACCCCACTTTTGTACACTGATCAATCAGCTATCAATGAAACGAGGAATTATTCAAACCATTGTTACCAAGTCTAGCACTGAGGGCAACTGGCAATGCCAGCAATCGTCAGCGGACCTCGTCCGCTACGTGGTGCACTTGGACCAATCTTAATTCCTTTAATGTTTCATTGATGGACAAAAGAAAAATATAACTCAAAGTACTAGCAGTACAAACACATCATAGCAAACACCAATTCAAAACTTCATTTCATTTCGCAACATTCATTACAAATTGTTATGCCTCAGCGGCTACAAAAAAAAGTAAGAAAATCTAGAGCGGTCCCAGCTGGCTTCAGGGGTTGCCTTCGGCATCTTCTGCTTCAGCAGGCGGCGGCACGATCGCTCGACTCGTTTGATCGGACCCTCGCGCTGTCGGACTTGGGGTCTCTATGGTGCCATCCGCCCGGGTGTGCGCCGCCAGGAATCCAGCACGCGACACCTCCGACGGGGTGGGGTTGGGAGTCTGCTGGGACCCTTCCGTCGGATGTGCGCCACTTTCTCCACTGCCTGAGCGGGCGCCTCCCGCTGGGGCAGGCACGACATCTTTCTCCGGCGAGGTACTCTTGGCCGGCGGCGCATCAGGCTGTGACGCTTTGGCGAAGTCGATGGCGCCCTTCCGCTTCAGCATGTCTATGTTTGCTAGGGCCCCAGCCTTCGCTGACTCGGTCATCGCCTTCTTAACCTCCGCCGACTGCTTGAATACTTCAACAGCGGCGGCCGCGGCAGTATCCCCTTCAGCCCTCAGGCGGGCAACCTGGCCTTCCAGTCGCTTCAGCTCCGTCACCCTGGCGGCGGACTCCCGCTGCACGATAATGAGTTTCTTGTCCTTAGCGGCAATCCGCTCCTGCAGCAGCGCGACGTCCTGCTCCAACTTGGAGACGCGTTCATTCCTCTCCAAGTCCCGCTCGATGGCCACGTTGAGCTTACCGCGGGCGTCGGCAAAGTCACATTCCGCCTTGGCCAGCCGCCTTTCTGTCTCCGCCAGCTTCTCCCTCGCCTCCGCCAGCTCCCTCTGGAGGCTTTCAATCTCCTGCCTGAGCTCCCCTTCGACCAGAGGCTGCTTCTTCGCCGCCTCAAACATGTCGTGCAACCCAGCTGAAATCTGACCAAACGCCGAGCTGTAGGGCGAGTGGTCAATCGCTGTCCGGCGCGAGATCCCCGCTAGGCCGCCAAACCCTAGCCTTTCGCACAGGTGGAAGAGGAACTCCCGCTCACCATCCGTCATAAACTCCGTGTAGGCGGCGAATGAGTCCAAGTCACTGGCGGCGGGCGCCTCCCCGTCCACCACAGCAGCTTTCGACGGGGCTTGACGGGCCCCGACAATCTCCACATCCTCCCCCTCTTCCTCGTCGGGGGAGTCTATCTGCCGGCGCTTCCTCTCGAGCGCCCTTATGTTCCTCGCCGGCGGCTCCTCCCTTGGCGCGGTGACAACCCCTAGCGGCTGCACCTGTCTTTCTTTCTGGGAACCACGCCTGTTGGCGGGTACCCTTTCCTTTTGAGCAGCCACTGTTGCGGCCCCCTTTTTGCCGCCTGCCACGGGAACCCCAACTTGAACGACGGGCAGGCCGTCGGCACCCAGATGGGAGTGGTGCGGCATTGGCAGCACCACAGGAACCTCGGACTGGCTTACCGCCAGGGTCTCGGGGTTCACCAGGGTCTTCTGGGCCGCCAGACCCTCGGCATACATCGTCTCCAGGAAGTTGTCAACCTCCGCACGATCCATCGCTTTTTCGAAAGCGTCGTGGCTGGCTTTATTGCCTGGCGGAGTTTCTAAAAACAAAAAATATATAAACCAGTCAGTCTCGGCTACTTACAAAAAAAAAAAAAAAGATCAGTCTGGCGGAAATTTCTTACCAACGGAGCGAGTAAGTTTCTGCTCGACTAACAACTCCCAGCCAGTCAGAAGTCGGAAGTCCAGCAAGTTGCGGTTCCGCCAACAGCCTCTGATCCGCGCCACGCGACACTCCTCCTCGCGCGTTAGGTTGTACCGCAGTCCCGCTGCACAAACACAAGTTGATTAGCAAAAGTACCAAGTCTGCAAAATACAAGAACCCGCCAGCTACGTCCAGCGGAAACTGGTTACCAACCTCGGATAGGTTGGAACTCCGACTTAATCCTAAACGTCGGCCCTTCCTCGTTCGCCCCAGCCTGATACTCCCACCCCTCTGTGGCGACGCAGAAGGTCCCCCGCCAGTAGGACATTGAATCCCTTAGATTCTCGATCAGCTTGGGCGCTCCCTGACGGCTACTCAAGTTCACTTGCCCTCTGCAACCCTGGCGCTTCACGTACACCAGCTCGTAGAAGTGAAGCACTTCCGCCACAGTAGGCCCCTCGCACCCGGACAACCGCCACATGTTGAGGCAAATCTAACCGAAGGCAAGGCCAAATTCGCACACCAGGATTTGGAGATTTGGCACCAGCGGGAGTGTCACTCCTTGGCGGAATATCGCCTCATGCACGGCCGCAAATCCCACTGGGAGAATCGACGCCTTCTCATCCACCGTCGGCGGGCGCAGCTTCACCGAGCCCGGTAACCGGAACGTCTGCTTCATTCGAGTGACAGCGGCGGCGTTCATCCGCCCTCCTGCCTCGTCGACGGCGGTGCCATCCTGGAGGAACCACGCTGACTCAGCATTCTCCCCCGCTGCTTCTTCTTCCCCAGCGGAGCCGCTGGCAGCACTATTGCTCGCCAAACGCTCGTCGCGCCTAGCTTTGGCAGCAGCGGCCTCACCCGCCCTAGAGCTCTCTGGACGTGGACCACGACCCATAGCTACTTCCCAAGGTATGGTCTGTAGCGGCTCAACCTCTAGCGGTTCTGGCAGTGAGGTTCCTGCATAGGCAGACGGACGCAACGAATCAATAAATATCCTATCCGCCGCGCTGAACGACACGTCAGACCCGGAATCCTCACTGCTCGAAATCTCTATGACGTTAGCCATCCCAAACCCTAAAACCCACACCAGTTAGCACAAACACAGATCTAGCCTATTCTTACCTCAGTTATAGCCAAGAGCATCAAGAACAATTTACCCAGAAAATGCCAAAATAGGAACAAACGCACTCAACCCAGATTCGACCATCTAGCAAATCCCTAAACGCTAACTCTCTGCCAACCACCATAACCCAACCCCCCCCCCCCCCCCCCAAATCTCACTTTACACCTCAGAACACGCCAAAGAAAAACAGAAATCATCCCAAAAAAAACCAAAAACAACAAAACCCAGAAAATAGCAGATCCAATGAAACAGGGAAAAGGGAATCCAGATACCAACCTCGGTGATGAAGCCTACGATACGATGGTGCACAGTAATCTTAGGGGGGTGCGATCGTCGTTTCTCCGGGAACGGTATCTCCAAGCTCCGGCAACCTCTTTCTTCAGTCTAGGACGAACAGAGCGAGAAGACGACGACTGAGTTTGAAGCTTTTACCAAAGTGTCAAATCTCGCTGGGTTTCCCCCCCCCCCCTTTTATGTCAACATCAGCGCGTTCTCAGCCGTCCGCTAAAAAACGACATCACACGACAGCCGTACACGTGTCACAGACCTCCACTTACTCTCCGGATTAACCGAGGCGTTACGAAATCCATAATTACTATCATTTATGGCGAGAAGACGGCCAGGCTTAGGAGACAAGCCTCCGCACGCTAACCCTCTACTTGGGATGACTTCCCCTACCCTCCGAAGTCTCCGCTGAGCAAAACCCCGCCAGCGGAACTTCTCCCTTGTCACCTTCCAAATGACGGAGTCTTCGCTGAGCGAAACCCTGCCAGCGGAACTTCTCCCTTGTCACCTTCCAAGTGACGAAGTCTCCGCTGAGCGAAACCCCGCCAGCGGTACTTCTCCCTTGTCACCTTCCAAGTGACGAAGTCTCTGCTGAGCGAAACCCCCGCCAACGGAACTTCTTCCTTGCCATCCTGCAAGCGGGGCGTCTTCCGCTACACACCTCTAGCGGAACCCCTTTTTTTTTCATCTGGCAAGCTGCGTGCTTTGTTCAGCGCAATATCGCTCAATGAAGTACCGCCTGGCACGTCTACTGGACGCTGCTTCCTGCTGCAATCAGCGGGGGGATATCCGCCAGCGGCGGATCCCGAGGCCACGCCTCACTGACAACGCTTGCCACTTGGCGTTACGGTCAGACCGTCCCTACGGGACACGGGGACTTGTCAACAGTCTACGACGGCCCTGATCAGGCACGTTGACCCCCGTCACTCGGGTACTAAGATTGAGTTCGCTACTCAACACCCTCTGCTCCGTGCAGCTCCCCCTCAACAAACAATTTGCCGACCATCCGGAGGTCTATCTTAGCCGGGGAGTGGGGGACTCCCTGTGGGGCCTAGCAGGGGCCCACCCGAAAGGGTATAAAGCGTTTGCTCAGTAAAACCAACGGTTGACAACGCACTGACGCTAATTATGCTCTTGCAAGTCTAGCGGAAGAAAACGCTTCAAACCGTCGAACAACTCCCCAACCAAGATTGCCCTCCTTGACTGGGGACTTGGGGGACTTGTACATACATGTACATTTGCAAGCATAATTAGCTCTAATAGGCTACGCTCATTGTACCGCCAAAGGTACTAATTCCAACCAAAGGAATGACATGCAGACACACCGCCAGGCGGGCTACAGCCTCAGCGTCGGACCACCTCCAGATCGCCGCCGACGCGCCGCGCCAAGATGGCATCAGAAGCTTCTGAAACTGGGAACTGAAGCATATCAGTCCCACATCGAAAACAAAGAGAAGATCAACCTCTTCCTCACCTATAAAAGGTTCTCTCATCTCTCCTCATTAATTACGCATTCAATACTTACCTACTGTTACTTTGTCAACATAAATACATTGACTAACTTAGGCATCGGAGAGTTGAAGACCGCCCAACGCGGTCTCCCTCTGACGCCCTTTGTATTTTATTTGACAGGTAGCGGAAGCTTTGAGAACATCGCAAGTATCGATCCGCCCATCGGATCAGCGTTAACGAAGGTTCAGCTACCGCCGAACTTTTAGACATTAACACCTTGTCAATGCAGCATCCACAACAGTTCGAACCCTTTACAAAAATATAATGTTCCATATGCATCGTAGTAATTTCCCAAGATTGTTCTACTCGAAACAGGTAAATGAACAACAATGAAGGGCACATTTGTAATTAACAACAGAAGTGTCCCTGTTACTTCCACACCAAAGAGACCAAACCAACCCATCCAATAGTATTGCAAAAGAATGCTTCAAGATCACAACAAATGAACCAGCCATGCAAATAGAAGATAAGGATACTGCTTCAACTCTGAGGCCTACATTCAAGACTGATTGATTTGAGTCTTTGAGCAAGTCGCCGAAAAATTATGATCCCTATTTCTGCAGTCCCATGCTCATCTCTCAGAAAACAGCAATCCAATAAAAGGGAAAGCGACTTAGGTTTAGATTTTCTGAACTAAATTGTCAAGCAGTTGCTTTCCTTTTTGTTTCAAGTACACAACCCTCTTTGAGGGCTACTTGTGCCTCATCATGGCTGCAGCTTGCAAATAGGGGAAATCACTTGGGCTTGTGATGCATCATTCAAGGCTTCCTGTGGCGTTTCATTCATGAGATAAGACAAACTACGGCGTGCAAAAACTATCGGAGAAACCATGGTTCCAACATTACTAAACTGTAGGCATTTACACTAATACTTTGCATGTATAAACAGTTCAAGTCCTTCCAAAACTATAAGCAACCACACAGCAGTTTCACTCCGAAGTGATTAGCTAAAGATCTCAACAGCTAAACAATGTAACACCGCAGATGAACAGAAACTAACTAAAAATGAAGAATCAGAAAGAAACACTCATGGCAAAAAAAAAAAAAAAAAAACTAATAAACATTACAATCGAAAATCAAAAGTCACATATATGAACCTGTTCTCCTGCGTCTGATTCCCATCGTCCAACACTGCCATTGATTAAACCACGGAAATCAATCCACAAAGTTCAATTATATGAATTATATAGAGAATCAGAGAGACAGATATAAACTCAGTTTCTCTCAAAGAGCACACCTATGTTAAGATACTGTCCAAAGCATCAGATCCTGCCTTTGAATCACAGAGCTCCCCTTGATGGCTGGAATTCAATTAATAAAAGATCAAAAATAAAAATTCCACAAAACAAATGGAAGCTTTTTAAATCAAAAGAAAGGAAGCCAAAACAAACCCCGACCCAAATCCGTCCTCTTCTCCTTCGTTCAATCACTGGGCTGCTGTAAATTCAACTAAAATCATTTCTCATACTAATTCAACGCGGGAAGTTAATCGATACCCAACAAAAGTCTACATAGAAAAAATCTTACCCAAGGTGGTGGTCTTCGCCAAGCCT